>NC_047131.1:16540910-16725910 GCF_009829125.3 Periophthalmus magnuspinnatus | reverse complement strand
GATGGTTCAGTATAGATTTTTTAAGGTAATATTGAGATCTCGTTTGTCTTGTTGCTGTGGCTGTTAATCAATATTTTCTGATACTGATCTTAAGATTTTAAATATGAATAAAATCCCAAGGCATGGATTGATACCGATATCTGCAGAAAACCCTCTGATATCACAATACCAATATTGAAACCGATACGTGGTCCCTCCTTCATAAACTGTCTTTGCTCTTTATACAGTTGACTCATCAAACAACCTTATAATTGACTATGTAGTGCAGAGAGGATATGGACCCAGCCTTTATGTTGTAGGTGAAAGCGGTGGTTAAGAGCAGATGATGTGTGGATGCAGAAGGCTGGGCAGGCTGCAGTGTGTGGAGCTGAGGCCTGGACGTGCTCTGAATGTGTGGGGGAGCCTCGTAAGTCATTCTCCCGGGAATCTAACCCACCCTTCCTCTCTCTCCCCCCTCTCCATGCATCAGTATAAGGCAGTGGAACTATAAATAGCTCCAACAGTAAGTGGTACGTTTCTGCGCTCACATTGCCTATAAATACATGCAGCTTCTGTCACTTCACATCCGGTCTCCTCCAGCTCTCCCCGGGCCCCTCCATCAGGGAATCCACCCCATGAGACAGCTCAGAGGGGTAGGCTTGTTGATGAGTAAAGGCAGGGTCAGTGCAGTGCTTGCAGTGTGCCAGAGGTGCCAAAGCGTATGATGCTATGGAAAGGATTTGTACTAATGAAGATGAAAATGGTTTATGGAAATGATGATGTGATTGTTATGGCATGTGACACTAAGAAGCATTTTTAGTAAAGAGAAGTTGAATATACCTTGCATTATAAACTAGCATAATTAAATATAAACCCTGTTACTTCCCAATAGAACCAACAACAATTAATTTAGTTTGGTAAAATGTCCTTGACCTTTACAATAATATTACTTCTAAAGAGTAATGTGTTTTTAATCATTGTAGTGTTTGCATTGCTGTCATTACAAAGCACTGAGTTATAATGACCTGTTAGCATCATGTTACTAATAGTTGTGATGCTAATTACATTAGAAGCACATAGCACTGTAAAGTAAGGGACATGCAAGCAATTAACTAATACCACATTTACACTCTGAGTTATAGCACCATGTAACGTAGATGAAGTTGCATATGTGCATATAGTGTCAATTTACATGAAGGATGCAGGAGCAGCCCCCGTGACACCAAACTGTTTGATATTGGGTTTTAAAGCGGACCTATTATGCAAACTCAACTTTTCAGAGCTTTTAACCATGGTATGGTTGTTTCCCCTCAAAATTTACTTACCTGAAGTTGTATATGGAGTGATTTGTGCATGTTTGAACAACCTTTACATCCTTAACATCCTATTGCTAACTCCCGTTTTCACCCCAACCGGTATACACCCACTGCTCAGTACTGACTTTGTTCTTCACTTTTTTATTTTCTTAATCTGTGATACGTGTAGGATTCGACAGAGTCATTTTTGTACAAATGAGAAAAGTGGCTTGCTAGTGTGATGTGTAGCTATCCATAGGAGATGCTGACAACTTCATGGCTGTTTATTGTGATCACATTTACAGAGACATCAGCTCCCATTGAGGACTGCAGTTTTCTAACATGGAAGTCAACTGAATCCTTTCTTTTTTAAGTCATTTTAGATGAATATTGCAATTTAAAATGGTCAAATTGTAACATAATGATCTACATGTTGTAGATTATAACTACATAACAATAGTATTGCTATGTGGATGACAACTGGACTAAAATCTGATTTAAAGATCTGAAACCCTTTACTGCACATATTAATGCTGTGGCTCAAAAAGTTCACATGGGGAGAGTCCAAGGAGAACAAATTGGCCTTCTTAGATTGTGCAGTAACTATAGGAGAGGATCTGTGACTCCAGGTATAAGTCTTCAACCACACACATTTTTTGATTCACATCATCCACTACAGCTGTTTAAACACTACAACACAGGGCTCAAGTGGTTCAAGCTCAGAGGGAAAAGTGAAGAAGAACAACACATGCAGAAAGCCCTCTCTGCTTGTGGATCTCCAAAATCGGCCTTCAACAGATCTAAGAGCCAAAAAACAGGACAACGGAGAATTTGTGTTTTTGGCTTGATACACTTTGGTATTCAGTGTGGACTTTGGGTATAGCCATAAACTACATCTTAATTTGAAAAACTGATGTATTTCTAAACATTATGGTTATGCTGTCTTGGAAAATCATTTCAAAGCATGGTAAGCCTCTACCAATACTACTACTACTACAACTGCTACTACAAAGACATATTTGTAGTTATCACTTTCTCTCGACTTTTAGCATGATGTTGGTTTTACAATGGGTTGACAAAATTGCGTTAACATTTTCTCTTCACAGTTCATGCAATTAGGCAGATTTTTTTAAAGCTAAATTAATTATTAAGGCTATTTGGCTTCTGTTCCATTGTTTTCATTGAAGAAGTCAGACAAACAATTAACATTTTACAATAGTCTCTCAGTCAGACAGTGCGTCTACTCCCTGTGCAGTTATTAGCAGCTTCACACTTGGACTTTTTGTATCAGACAACATGGCCACCAGTGTTGCCGTAACACCGCTCATTTTATGGCTAACGTGCACTCGGATGCACCCCTGACTAAAAATATTCAGGAACAAAATCTGCACCTTCAAATGAACGCTGCGCCTGTTCCAGTCTCTCCCACACCCATCTGTGGAGCGCTTCAAGAACATGTACATTCTATAATTGTTTAACTTCACTGAGGAGACTGTAGCTTCTTGTAAATCTAGGCACGGCATTATACATGTTTTTTGTCTAGTTAAGAATCAACTTTATTTTCCTTTTTTAATTATATCTTGGACACAGATAGTTTTTTTTCCTTCATAGGTAAGGACTATATCACACAATCAGTGTACAAAGGTGCAGGACTACATTTAGCCAGACGGTGGTGTCTATCAGAGACACAACATTATAAAATATATTACCAGAGCACATTAGAATTGAGACAACAACTCAAACTTCCAAAAAGTTCTTAAAAAGTGGTTGAAAAGGAAGCAGTCATGCACCCTTAGACTGACCTTATGTTTTTTCTGGGACTCTTTTAACTTCCTAACTGATGATTTCAATGTTAATAGATTCTGTTTCCATTTTCTTTATGTCTCAGATGTGTAGTCTTGTTATGTGTCTGTTGTCTATTTGATTTAAATGTCTTGTAATGTCAAGTAATATGTGTAGTGTTGTCTAATTGAATGTGCTATTGTGGTAATGCCGGCACAAACTGATTAGTATGCACTGTCCTAATTCAAATATCTAAATGAAATCACAGTAGAAATGGTCTTTTTATGGAAAAAAATATGTTTGCCTTCTGGTTTCTATTTCAGTCTGCTCTCAAATGTTAGTACTCCTGGTCTAAAATGTAAGCTGAACTGAATCCTGATTTGAAAAAAATAATTTACAAATATAATCACAAATATAATCACAAACATGCAGCCTTATAATTATGAGTAGTGCTGTATTGAGTCAACATAGATCATAAAGAAATAAATAAAAATAAAATCTTTGAGTGGATGGTTTTATACCATTTGTTTGTTGCCATAATAAAAATTGATTTTCATTACCCAAATTGATTTCCAATATCACCTTAACCATCTCTTTATGTTTTTGAGTTTTTATGGGCTACTGATTTGACTTTATTTGATTGATAACTGAATATTCTGCTTTTAGAAATTATGTTGGGAATTTACGACATAAGCATACTCATCTATTAATTTTCTCATATCCCTTAGCTGTGCTGGTTTCTTCTTGTCCGATTGTGAAGCACATTTTTTCATGCTTTTATTGTTGCTGCCTCTTTGTGCTAAAGCAAGAATCGAATTTTATGTGTATTGTATATTGCTTTACATCTGTTCCACTCTCACATGTTGGCTTCCAGTCTACCCCTATTGATAATTCTGTTTTTGTGTGCGATTTAATAGGCAAAATTAATAAATGAATAATAGGGGGTGGGATGCATACGCTGTGAGTCTTGCAGTGGCAGAGTAGCACATCTTCCCTGGGGACTGGCTCCTTAAAGGGGTGATTTGCCTGCTGGCTCGCTCTTGTTAAAGGCATGGCTGACACGTTTTGATGCATGCGGTGCCCCCTGTGGTTTGATTGGCACACGGGATTAATGCGCTCCATGGATGAAAGGACGTGCGAAGGGAATGATATGAATTTAGTGCAGTGAAAATGGCAAATATTGGAGCTGATTAATGAAGAGGTTATGTTTGCAGAGTGCTTGTGGTGTTAAGCCCCGGACAGGTGTCAGTGGATTGGATGGTGTCTGGTGATTGCTGCACTTATGGGGAAAACTAGTCACTTTGCAGTACGTTTAACAGCTGTACTGGTGTCAGTGCCAATCGGTGGTAGCTGTTAAGTAAAGGGTCCCTATTTTGTTTGGAGAAGTGGTTGAGTTGCCACTTTATCAAACAATAAACATGAAATATACATTAAAATTGTCTTTATTATACAGCATTATCATTCATTCTAATATTTTTCATTGAAGTTCAAGTAAGCCTGCTATAAGGATTCACTGATTAATCATGAACACGTCTATATTAAGTAGATAAACATATGTAAGAATGAATTTAGTGAATTTTTATCCATCACAGAGAGGCCATTTTGAATCTTGCCTGAGATGATTTTATCCCTATATATACAACAGTTTACCCCCTCCAGTCTCAGTATAAGTGGCTGGTAACCACGAATAAAAAAAGGATTAAGCCAAAAATTGTTTTATGCTCAAAAAGTCGTTATAATGTTGTCAAGCTTCTATAAGGTTCAGGTTAAAAAATATTTATTGCTGGTGGCCTCATCTGGGTTTTGGGGGAAAAAAAAACTTGCTGTTATGTGAAATGTAAAATTGCAACAGTGACTTCAGTGGTTGGTTATAAGGTTGGCAGTTGGCAAAATACTTGCCTTGTCTGTGTGTCACAGAGGGTGTCTGCTCAGAAAGACACCCCATTCCAGTTGTGGTTTGTAACTTGCCATCAAGTATAGAGTGAATATCCTGTATCCTGCTTTGTGAAGCTTGTAAAGCAACTAAAATACCAACCCACTGTTATATTTTCACTTTTTATCCAATCTTTTGCCCTACCTCATGTTTGCTACCATTAAATCACACTGTTTACTCTTACTGCAAAAGGCCCCCAACAGCATCTTCAAGTTACCCTGATGTCTTCCTGTGTCACTCACTTCCAAGTTGTAATAAAGGTGTTTTTTGGCCAATCAGAGCTCATCCCATCCCCCCAAGACCCACCTCAGAACAGGGCTAATTTCTCAATGTCAGGCCATCTCCTCTCCAGCAGACGTGGATGCTGTGAGCTCTGCACTTGTGGTGGCTGCTGCTGCTGGTCCTGGAGATGGATGGTTCCAGATAAAAGCAGCAATCACCCACTGCTCCTTTCACCCCAACTGACTCTGCAACTTTCTATATGTGGAGACTATGTTTGACAAGGATTATGATATATGAACGTCTAACACCACTCAAAACTTCTTAGAATATTGTATTAGAACATTTAGGCAATCGTTAAAAAATGTCAAAGTATCTAACAATGGCGGGTAACATTATCCATGCTATTAATCTCATTGTGGCCCTGTATTTATTGTAGTATTGTAGGAAAAGCCAGTAACAATGATTTATTCATATTGGCTTCTCTAAAACAGTATCTTATTCTATCTTCATTCCATGGATGAAGCAATTTAAACCCAAAACTGTTGTAAAAATTCTGAACAATTTGAAACATTAAGATTGCAATATATCACAATTGTCAATAATTTTAAATTCAATTTTTTTTTTTTTTTAAGTAAAACATTTGAACTGGCCTCCAAATTCACTTCATTGCGAAACAGGCCTACAGCTCTATGGCAGAAGATCTTGTGCAATTTGCAATTCAATGCTGAGTTATTTTAGTACTGTTGTCTGGTACGCTGTGCATTGGTTTTAGATGTCATGACAACAGTCTATAGTCTATTGTTTTGTAGTGTGTAATTGAGATGGAGACAGGCAAGACAAACTATTCTTAATATGCTGTGATGTGTAATAACAGACCTCACTAACGATCAGTTTGATTCTCAGATAAAGAGACATACCATTACTCCTTGACAGAACATTGACAGAATGGACATTGAGAAACAGCAGCTTTCTGTTTCAGCAACAACTCTACAAACAAAAAAGGCACAGCAATAGAAGCATGTTTTGCACCCAATTACACAAATCTGTACATGGGTTTTTGGGAGGAGAACTATGTGTTTTGAAATCACATTGAAGAACAAAATATTGTGGTGAGGTTGCTACATTGATGATGCTCTGTTATTGTGGTTTGGGTCCGAACAGGAATTGTTACAATTTCATTCATATTTAAATAATACAAACAATATCAAACTCAGCCTGTACTATTCCATATCAGAAATAAATTCCCTTGATTTAAATATTTATAAAGGCACTGATGGAGATTGGCACAGTACAATTGTCAGAAAATGAACTGATTGAAATACAATTTTAAAAGCAGACAGCTTTCACCATCCATGGCTGCTGCAGTATATCCCTCACGGTCAGTTTGAAGGACTACAGTGGATCTGTGGCACTGATTGTAGTTTTGAAAAAAAATGCCCAAGACATGAGCAAAACAGAGGCTACACAGATAGCACAGAGTCCTCAGCATACAATCCAGCCAAAATATTCAATAGTGAAGAACCATTAACACAGAAACCAAAGAAAAATGAGAGTCACAATCAAGTGTACTTTGTAACTGAATATGGCACTGAAGCAACCCGAATCAAAGAAATAATCAAACAAAACTGGAGTATATATCAACAAGTGACAGCACCCTAAGAGACGCTCTCCCAGAGACCCCCACCATCAGCTTTAGAAAAGCCCCCACACTCGGCAACAAACTGGTGAACAGCTGTCTCTCCCCACTGAAACAAAAGACATGGCTGGACACGGCTAGCCGCTACAGGTGTAGTAACTGTACCTATTGTGAGTGTACAGCAGACAAATTCTTTCATGGACATTACATTGGGTCAAAGTTTTAATATCAGAACAATCATTATTGTGGTAAACCAACTGGAATGTCCATGTGGTCAGTTTTACATAGGCCAAGCAAAACGCTGACTGGCTGAACACAAACCGGCTATAAGGACCTGTAATACCCTGCATCCCATGGATATACACTATGAAGAAGCCAACCATGGCAGAAAAAGCTTAAAAATATGTGGAATAGAATACATTCAAGAAACATGAGGAGGAGAAAAAAAAAAATTCCTCTGGGTAGCCTTGAGATCTATACTCTCAAGGCTACCCAGTTTCCAGGCCTCAGTGGAGAGTTATATTACACCCCCTTTTCTTTAAAACCACATGCTTTAAACTTATCATTGCCTATTTTTTCATAACATATTTTTTATAAATGTTTGTAAGATGTATCCTGTACAAAATTATACATTTTGTATCTCTAGCACTTAAGCGTTTTTTTCTATGTGGCTGTTTTTGTGAATTGTTGTATTTACACTAATGCGAACATGAATTGTAAATAATTTAAATGTATTGTTAAGAACAAAACTCTGCTCAGCCTACATGTTCCATCAGGAACCAGGTTACAGTGTGCCAGCCCACTTTGAACGTGTGTGTGTGTGGGGGGGTGTATGTGTGTATGTATGTATATATATATATATATATATATATATATATATATATATATATATATATATATATATATACACCTTTTCACTGGAATATTTATTTTAGAGACTGTTTTAAGTATAATACATTGAAATGAATATCTACTAAAATCACTGCAGTTAGGTATAATTCCAATATAATTTACAGAAGTACCTTTAATATTTATTAATCGTTGCAGACTGCGCTCTGTGCTAACTGCTCAGGAGCCACTTTTAGCATAATAATGAATGTTCTCTTACTTCTGCCACAGCCACACTGACCAATATGGACATGCTATACCTCTTTTAAAGCACTGAACCCAGTCAGTGTTTGTCAATTACAACAAGTCCCAATACATGCACAAGCAAAGAATCTTCAGCACTACTTAGCCACATTAGCCTGCTACTATCTAAACATAATCACTGCACTGATATCCTTTGTGAATTATAAAAACCTTTAAGAATCGTACATATGTCCTTAATTCATGTGGTAGTCACATATGATAAAAGCTGAGCTTAATGTGCAGAACAGTGCGCACTGCTCAGCTGAGAGGCGAGCAGTGACCCTCTCTGTGCACTTATAGTGGTATCAGCTCTTGGTATTGGCAGCACATTGATGAATACGAGTATGAATACTGGCACCCGGTATTGGACCGATACCCGACACTGGTATCAGGTTGTTGTTTTTTTATGTCAGCAGGCAGGCCAGGTAGCCAGGCAAATGTACTTTCAAGGTACCTCATTGCATCACTCCTCCTCTGGCAGACTGTGCCTATAGACATAATAATCCAGTAGTGATTTTTCCCCTAGAGATGCCATCTACAGCCACAGTTGGTGCTATCTAAACCATTGTCAAATTACACCCAGCCCTCCAATTATGAGCAATGGCTACGCATTGACAGTAATTGATTGATTAGTTGCTATGGCTTCCCTATATTGAAAAAAATATATATATCCGTGGAAGAAAAAACACTACATGATTCTCTACTGTGTCATATCTGTCTTACAATGTGTCTCTGGTAATATCGACTTGGATGCTTGTTACCATGGCAAGCGTTGCCGAGAGCCGCAATGTTGTCGTGGCAGCAGACGATCCTGTCGGGAGTGTTGCCGCGTTACGTCGCAGCGGCTCTTTGTAGTGTAAATAAGGATGCTTGATCATACTTTTACCCATCGACCGGCTTGTCGCACTTCAAATCTGCCGGCTGGGGAGTGCAGGCACACGTGAAAGAAGAAGAGGCAGAAGAGCTAACAAGGAGGAGAGGGAGAGCTTTAGAAGACACAGACAAGCTTTAATAAGGGCACAGAGCACCAACATGGGAGGCAATGACGACGAGGAAGCATAGGTTGTAGACAAAGATAGAGTGAGATTGGAGAGGGCATAGCTATAGACTCATTTCTGCTGCTGTATTTGAAGAAGGGGGGTTGGGGAGTTACTGAAAGAGTCAATGATGATACAAAAGAAGGTTTCTACGTAATGGTGACATCATAAGGAGTGGAACAGCCATTGAATACCAGATACAGAAAAAGAATATAGTTTTTAGAATTTAATGATCATTAGAATTTCAAATGGAGGGCAGTGACCTATTAAACTCTATGTTAGATTAATTGTTTTGGAAGAAATATCCAATATCCAATTATGTTCCAGAACTGTTGAACCTTATTATTTGTTAGGGATTGGCTCTATAAACCTACCATATTAATCTCAAGGCTCTTTTTTTAGGCTCTTTAGTCCTTTTAGCTATTATTGTCTCTTGAATAAAGGCACCACTTTCTGAAAAAAATCAAATGAAAATCAATTTCGCTTTTGTTTATTCATGCTCACAGAGAATACTGTGTCAGTTTTTGTTTCATGTGAATAGGCCCAGTCATATAACCCATAAACCAGGTCAACAAATTCTGACCTGTCTTCCAGCTCATTTAAAACTGTAGAAATTCTAGAAAGATAAAGAACCAAACAAATGTTACCAAAAGACACTAACAGTTTGAAGCAATAAAACAAGCATGTTGGTATTCTTACACCAGATCTCCTTCTGAGACGTGGCCTGATCTGATTGGCTGCTCCTGAGAGTCACAGCTTTCTATGTTTATCTTTAACCCAATATATCTCATATATCACTTGTATAAATTCACTTTTATGCTGTTTCAACTCCAATCCACCACAGCAGCACAATCATCAGCCACCTCATACTAATCTTTATCATCAGTGACATGGTTCTAGAGGAGATATTTAATCCAAACTTGTGGCTGTTAGTACTAATAGTGATACTGGAAGTAGTAGTATTAGATCGGAATTACTTACTCTTAGCATACTTCAGTGATTTGTATTGTAAAGCACAATATGAATATCTGTTTTACTGTGAACTATACAGATTTTCTGACTGTCTGGCTGGATATTTTGCTTTTAACTATTTTAAATCTAATATTTATGTACCTGCAATACATGAAATTCCCGTTAAGTGGAGATATTGAATCAACAAATTAAACTCATTTCAAGTTTATTTATATAGTACATTCAAAACATCTGCTGACCAAAGTGCTTCACATAAGAGTCAACAAAACACAAATGTGCAGATAACACAATACATAGAAAAAGAACAATAAAACACCAATATCCTGTCTAGCTAGTATTAAAAGGGAGAAGAGGGGGGTTTTCTGTCTAGTCTTAAAGGGCATTAAATACAAATGGTAGAGGGTGGCCAACTACTGGGCCATGCTGGGTCATTTAAAATTCAAACCCATTTGTACAAATACTATTCACTAAATAAACACACATTCACAGACTTTAAGCTTGCCCCCCACTGAAAATCTTTAATAAATCAACATATTCTTCTTCTAGATCTTAGCTTCACTCCCCTGCTAGTGCAAGCGCTGATGGATTATGCTCTACAACCCAGGAGAGACCAAAACCTCTACAGTTCCTCTCTCAGCTGGGATCCTCTGCCTCTGCCTACATGTAAACATTAATCCCAACCATCTTCATCCTGCGGCCCTGGAATTACCATAAACCTGATGCCCCGTGTTGCTCAAAGCGGTTGCATTTGAAAACCTACAGATGTACTAGTATGTGCATATTGATAAATAAAACAGCATTTGCTCCTGGCTTCACCTTCCTGTTCCCACATGTGCTAGCTAGCGACTTGTGATTTATTATTATGATTTGACCACCTCCCCCCTCTATTATGATAATCACTCCATCAATAGACTATTTTTAGCTCGGAGGCCCGCAGCCCTCCGCCTTGCACTGGCTTCCTGGCTAATTACACAAACAGGCATGCACACTCGATGGTAACTTCTCCAGTTTCTTCTCCTCTGTATTTCTATCTGTTTTGGAGCTGGTCTCTATTATTTAGCTTTTGTCCCTTATCGTCTTACACTCAGTAGAGTTATTTCAGTATATCCGCATTTGTACCTTATGCTTCAAATGGACTTTCCTTGTTATGTTTGAGCTAATCTGCCCTTCTGTCTTCCAGCAGTCAGGGAGAGCAGAGAGACTTAGCGGTTTAAAGCGAAGGATGTCTTCACCTCTCCAAAGTGGCAGTTCCAAAGAGTTTCTGTGCGATGATAGATTTGACTCATTTAAGCCATAAATCTCCTTGCCGTACATTTTGTTACCTCAGAGTGGGGTTGGCTATGCTAGCTGATTGCAATGCAAGAACCATTTTGGCTCAATGCCCATTTCATCTTTTATTAGTGAGAGCATAAGGTCCAATGAAAAGTCAAACTTTGGCTTTGAATCAAGGGGAGTGTCTATAACTTTGGTTGATGCCTAATTTTTATTTTAGACCAGATATACAGTGTATTCACTTTTTGAGCCTTTAATCACCGACAGTGGGGGAAACAGTTGCTTAGTTGTTGTTTGTCCACAGTAGGTTTGAATCTCACTCATTGATAGAGCAGTCAATTCCACTGACACACAGGTAGACGATGCGATTCCAGTTTCCACAGATGAATGCTGTCGTTGTGTCCTTGGCAATTCAATTCAATTCAATTCAAGTTTATTTATATAGCACATTTAAAAACAACCTCAGCTGACCAAAGTGCTTCACATAAAACAACTAAACACATAAAACACAATGAGGAATAATTACATTATACAAAAGAGCATAAAATACAATACAATAACAGAGCAAGTACCAACACATTCTATCTACACAATATTAAAAGCCAGGGAGAAAAGATAAGTTTTGAGCCGAGATTTAAACTGAGTCACAGACTCAGATGATCGGACAGACAAAGGGAGACTGTTCCACAATTTGGGCAAAGACGCCTCACCCCCAGTGTCTGCATACACTGGTATATGAATGTGTGTGTGAATGGCTGAAGCGTTTTGGGTGCCTAGAAGGTAGAAAAGCACTATATAAATGTGACTATTTACCTAACCCTGTATTGGCTGGCTTATTTTTTAAACCTTTGTTGCTATCAGTTTTTCATGTTGTTTCATTATCTTTAAGTCATATATTTTTCTGGCTGGTTCTTTCTAAACAGACCCACTGCTTGATTACATTACTCCAAGTTGACTTCACTATGATACATCTATTTGCTAGTGACATGTTAATGTCATTGAGCAACAGGTTTATCAGGTGAACAGTTTGGTTCTGTGGAAGATATTTTTCTTTTAAATTATATATCTCTATATTAATATCTATCTCTATATTTCTTGGCATACAGTAAAAAGTTACATTTAAAAACCTGTTTTATATTCTACATTTACTGTATGTTAGCGCAATGCATTTTTAAGAGTTAGTCCACATTTGAACTGTCCCTGATCCGACCATCATCAATAATAGATTGCCTTCCCATCTCTATCTAGCAATGTTCACAAAAAGACAGGGACATGAAATAATAAAAGGTCCACTTGTGTTTAAAGCATGTTAATGGGGAACCAGTAGAATGCGCAGTGAGGGAGTTAAATGGACAATTCTCTAAAGTACTTTTAAAATTGTGAAGTGAAAGAAACTCTAACTATCTGCAAATCTCTGAGCCAGTTAGCCAATTACCTCCCCAGCATTTTTAAACTTTTTTTTTTTGGGATTGGTTTCCTGTGGCCACCCAGAGTAGGAAGAAGTGGGAGCAGACCAGACCATCAGTATGCACAGCCTACCCTGGTGTGGGCAGCAGAATAATTTCAGTCTGATCTCAACAATCAATAGCCTTGCCCAGTGCAGGGACAGCGGCTGCATTTGCTCCAGAATTTGAGGATTAAGTGAATGTACTTGTCACTGTGCACCACTGGTTTTGTCACATATTTTGACACTGCAGCTTTTAGAAACATGATTTGAATGTTTTCCAGAGAGCACATATTCAATTGCTCGGCCATTTTAGGTGCCAGTGATTATTCAAATACAGATGAAGGGGTAGTATTAACTCAAACAGGAAGACTTTTCTACCTTCTATCACCTGTCCAGTAATGTTAGTCAGTCACAACCATCTACCCTTATCCTTTAACCAATCACCATTCAAGCCTTTCATAAGCCATCTCCATTGCAGCAGCAGAACCCTCCTCAGCCTCTTCTACTCTTCACCACCACCACCAGTAGCTGAGATTTTGTTCCTAAATATTGTCAATAAAAAAGATATACCATGCTTGCTTAGGGTTGGGCTTAGAAAATAGTATCTACACATATACATGCAGATGTATGTGTGTTCCTTGCTACTGTGAGTGGAACAGCATCAGAAAATTGTTGAGGAACAATAGAACATAATGATGTATGTTTTCTTGAGACTGAGTCAGAGGTGGTGATTCATAGGACAAGGTCGGCAGTATTAAATGTATTACATCCTGTGAAAGAATGCTGTTTGTCATGTGCAACAAGGAGTGAGCTAGAAACCAACATGCACATCTAATTCTTTTAAAAGTGACTCAAGGTCCCCAATGGTCCACTCCCGTCTTTCTCAAACATTTCTCTATGGTGTTTACTACCATAAAAACAACAAAACATAAATTTTAAAATTGTTAGCAGCAATCCAAATGTATTAGTTACTTTCCTCACATATTTTTAGCATCCTAATTATTCACTGCAATGAGTTTATAAGCATGTTTAACAGCTTCAGGAGGCCAGAGTGGAGTTTTGCCACCATGGTGCCAAAATTCAGTTGCATGCTAAAAGCGCAGCAGCATTACTTCCTGGTTTGTGGACAATAAAAATGCTTTATAATTAAATCCAGACAGCACACACTGAATATATATGTAATATAATATATATTTGTACTGGGGCAAGACAATTTGTACTTTATAGTCCATTCAATTTGGGGTCACTTTTATTCACATTTTTCTCCCCTTTTGGATTAGTTCCTGTAGCAATGTTAGTAGTTAGACATAGTCATTGCCCTTGGAATACAATTTTTTACTTGACTGGCACTGGCACTGTTTGATAGAGTAAATTTGACACAACATTCTAGGGGTGAGTAATACTGAAAAGATCATTACCTTTTTAAGTCAGATACTGTTTTTACAATCCATCTGCAAATGCCTTGTTTGAGGTTTAAGTACTGTGAATATTTTGTAAAATAAAAGTGCAGAAAATACTTGAAAGATTACAGATTACACTGCAAATTTCTGTCCTTATGTATTTATTTTTTCATATTCTTGTTTTGCATACCTTCAAAATGATAAAACCCACCTCTCTATGACAAAAAAGAGTGAAAAAAAAACAAGTATAAAACAGAACAGTGGATGGATATTTCTGTAGTGTGTAGTGTTAGCAGAGATAGCTTAGTAAATCTGACTGACAAAGTGTGCCCCCTGCTCTCACTCACCTGTGGATCTCCGGAGGTGTCCCACAGGGCTCTGATCAACTGCACATGAGATTATGGTCTGCACAGGGAGCCCCAAAACAAACTCACTATCACACACTAGTATAAAACACATAGATGGATTTAGTATGATGGAATTACTTGCAAGTGATGTTAGCTGGTCAGATTGAATGTAACTGTCTGGCATTCTGGTATCAAATGTGTTAAATACAGTTAGCTCTATTCCATACTCTTAGAAAGTTAAGGTTTCAATGGCACTCATCTGAACAAGGTTTTTGAAATCGAGATGTTTCAGCTGCCGTTTGGAAACCATTATCAATCTGAGTGTACTGATCTGCGAAGGTAGAATTTACACTACCCTAAGTGGAGAGGAGCTATTACTGCTCTAATGGAAGAGTTTTACCCTGAAACTTGCCCTGTTCTTGTTTACTGCCATAGATTTACGTGTCAGGATAGTTAGCCAAAAAAAATAAATAAATAAAAAGTCTGGATGACTAGCTTTGAAACCTTTTCAACCACTTGACTCATATTGTTATCCCCAGTATGAATCCAATTAAGACTAGAAGGCCTCTGGTGTAAAAATCTGACAAATTAATTAAATTGAACTAAAAGCCAGAAATTATTCCACATAATATTTCATCATAAATTTTCTGCTCATTACATAATCTTTTTATTATACGTAAAAGAATGTGCAGTAGGTAATGAAATTATGGGTGGAAAAATAACATGCAATCTCATTTTAAAAAGGTCTGGGGTTTGAGTCACTACATGTGCTTTTTTTCATGTTCTCTAACTCCATTGCAATTTTCACACGACACTGGACAAGGTGCAGAGACTCCTAACAGGATCGTGTCCCAACAATTTCATTCACATATGCCATGATAGGCTGTTGAGTGTATATGGATTCACTGCAAAACAGCCTACTTGCAGAAGCTGTGAACAATAGCTGTTTGCAGTTTCAGTGTGATTGGCTCCTCCTTTTGGATGGATGTGGGGCGGTGTCCACCAGCAGTCTAGCCAGAGCTGGAGAGGCGGCTTTTTGTCCAGTTGACAGATTTAACTTTGGCTTTTACAATGGATCAGACCTGGATGACTGAGGGATTACATAGATACCCTATTAGAAATTATTTAAAAAGATGAAAATAATTAGTTGTTTCCAAAGCATGAAAATGAAAATGAAATGAAAAAAGACACACTTACAGCCTTGATTCTTGTATTCTACAGAATCGGAGAGTTTCACAGCAGCAGATGTCAGTCAAACTGGGCTTTTAGCGATGGAGGGTTCCACAAGTCTACGGGAGGAAGAGGCATGCCTGCTGCAGGCCGCAGATCACCTTCTCCTCCTCCCATGCAACACTGGTTCCAATGCACTATCCATGCACAAGCACTGTGTCTTTGTTCATCTCCTGCTATCCCAGTTCTATTATATTCCTTAGAATGCTGCTTCAAGTAGTCCATAGTCTACACTGGACTTGGCAACATTAGTTACAGTTAAAAGTTTATCCTATACCTATAGCCTACACATTCACAACAGCACTTGTATAGCGGATGACTATATTTGTTAAAAAGACGTTCCATAATTTGGGGAAGTTGCAGCTGGTTTCATGGTAGGCTAATTAAATAAAATGAACAAAAATATGTTTTTTTTATTGTCATTGCTATGAAACAGTAAATTATATTATATTATATTATATTAGGACACAGGTCACAATGTTCATTAGCTTATTATTTATTATATAACAATAAATAAATAATGTGAATCATAGGTTCTCTCAAATGTCTGGTGATTGTTCACAGCATTGCACACCATTCAATGGATTTCAGCATTAGCTGCATCAGCTCCAGTGTCGTGATCTGTCTACTTGTTGGTCAGGAATCATCTTGGTTGCCTTGTCTTTGTATGTGCATCTTTCACTAACACGCCCAATGAGCTGATTAGCATGCCTGGTGCACACCAGTGGTTAAAGTGGTTAAATATTGTCCGGAGTGGACAAGGTTGACGCATCAATACAAATGGGCCATCAGGATAATGTCTGGAGAAAATGTGAAATATTCTAACTTATAAATGTAGATTGGTTAAATCAGACAGTTAAACTGTAAATTCTACCACAGAAATCGGATCTGCCCTTCAGCTCATTTTTAAACTATAGAATATTGTGACGTGAACGTAACCTATTTGACAGTACATTACTATACACCCTGAAGACCTCCTCCTGCCTTTGTGTTATTATGATGTTCCGCTTAATCATCTATTACTCACCACCTCTGCCCTGCTGCTACAGACTCCAGGCTCATCAGTGGAGTTCACAAGCAGACTGGTGACGCAGGATCAGTGGAAATGCAGTGATTAGATCTCATAAGAGAATGGGAGCTCCTGAGTCTGAGAATGTCATCAGGTTTGTCAGTCGCACATCTACCCCCCCCGCTGTTTTAATTTCTCCACAACGCACTCCACAATTATGGTCACAGCACTGCTGCCCAACATCCAAGGCGCAAAGGCTGTTTTTAGATCCAATAATAGCCTGTGAGAATGATATTGAGGTGGTAAAATAGCCCTTTCAGGTAGCGGTTTTCTTGCCTCTGCATTACTAATTCATGATAGCCTGTGGACGTTTTGATATAAGACAAAAAACATTAAACATATTGTACTTTGTTTAGGAATGGCTCACAGGGACAATGGCTCAGGTGGTATAGTATTTTGGTTGGGGGTCTGACCCTAACTGAAAAAAAATGTTGTTAGGCAAGACCCTTGCACCTGTGGCTGAGTACACTGGTGTGTGAATGTTTGTAGTGAATGGTCCCTTGATGTAAAGCGATTTGAGTGTCCATTGCAGGTAGAAAAGTGCTATAATTTCTGAATTTTATTCTATCAAACAAATTTAGCAAAAGAGAAAAAACTTTTTGATTGATGTCAGTGTAATACCTAGTTGTTCAGGTGGCTGGACAAAAAAATATTTAAAGTGAAAACGTTTTGCTGCTCATCCAAGCTGCTTCTTCAGTTCTTCAGCAGTCTGACCATAACTGACGAAACGACTTAGATGAGCAGCAAAATGTAAAAAAAAAAAAAAAAAAAAGTCCCATTGACAAAATTTAATTTTTCTTTTACTTCTTATTTGATTGTAAAAATTAAAAATGATTCAGTACTGGTTTAAATCATTAACTTGGTCTTGGCCCTTTTTTACTTTTAGATTTAGAAAAATAATGTAGAAATCACCATGGTAGTTTATAAAAAAGTGTATAGCAATATATGTGGCTAATGGTTGGATTGGTGGTAAGATTTGACTTTCTTGTATTCATTAAAAGTCAAGTTGAAAATCGATAAATGGTAAAACAAAATTATGAAATGATTAATCAAAGGAAATCTAAACACCAAAATGACCAGAATATGGCGCTATTTCATCAGGAGGATTTATTTAAGTTGTGGTACACTATTTTTCCAAAACTTAAATGTGCCTAAGTTTATGGTCTACCTGCCAGCCCAGACACAACAATGCAACATCATTAAACTTGGCACATCATTAAACTTGCCACCGCACCTCCCCCTCCTCTCCCCCTCCTCCCCCTTCTCCCCTCTTCTCTCCCCTCTCCTCTCCTTTCCTCTCCCATGCTCCCCCCTTGGCACTGCTCCTCTGATGGAGATCTCAAAGAAAGACTGTAATTGCTGCATGGTGATGTGTGCCTGGTGCATTCCTGCTGTTTCAACAATAATCCAATTGACGCTTCATTGTTTGCAGTGTAAGGAGCTCTGAATTATGGTAGGGAAAATGGGCATATCGATTCTCTCATTAATACAATAAGCTCCATGTTGGATTGTAGGCTCTGAGACAAGCTATTTCCCATTACGTTTTATACCCTTTTGTTGGTCCCATTATTAGGTATAGGTGCACAAATTTTACTGCTTCTTTTTACGCTATTAACAAATCAAGCTTCTGTAAAGGAAAGGGTAGATTGTCACCAGGGTATTCAGTTATAAAAAGTATAATTTTCTTTGTTGGCTTTGTTGCTTTGATGATTTAAGAAAAAAAAACAGGCACAATTTGACTGATTGCCTGACGACATCCTCCACTCTGATTTTGATTACACCTCACCAAGTCTGCATTGAGTACAAATGGATGTTTAGATGTATTGATATACTGTTTTGTCATTGTTCCCACATTCTTTCAAAGTATAGGAGGCAAGGAGTTTGAGGAGGCTGGTGATTCTACTGCTGCGTTGAAAATGGGGCAGAGAGATTGGCAGGAAGGAGTTTCGTAGTTAATTTAAGGAAAAATGGATGACAAGTGACAGGAGGTATAGGAAATAATCAAGGCTGTCACATTATCAAATCTTTTGTGTTCATTTCGCGAATAGAAACACCACGATTTTACGATTATTTACGGTAATCAACACCATGACCAAACCAAATCCTGAAATCCTGAAGTCACACTGGCTAACATATTAGCTTACCATTTCCTCTAGTGTGTGACCAGCTTTATGAATTCACACTGTAGAAAATGAACATAATAAACAAAGAGGCTTTTTGGAGTGTGGATTGAATGACTTAATTTTGCTCCTAACATTCTACCAATAACTTTTTTAGGTTGTACAGTTATATTGTGACCTGAATAACTAAAATGATCAATTGGTTTTACACTTCAACCTCATACATCAGGTGTAGCTAATAATATATCCTAAATTAGCTTAAATTTCCTTCTGCAACTCAGTTCTAACTTTTGAATAAACTTGGCCGTCACAGGCGATGACTAGTCTCCCGGCCTCCTCTCTCCTCTCCAGCGTTTCCGTCCTCCTCCCACTTCTTCCCCTGAAAAACACTTTGTATCTCCAGATCCGCTGCCCTTTAACCAACATCCTCCCCTTTCTTTCTCAAGTGCCCTATTTAGTTCTGCTTTGACCTCTCCTCCTCTCTTCTCTTCTCTCTCCAGGTACAACGCGGCAGCCTAAAGAAGGGGAAGTGCCGGGTGTGGACTACAACTTTGTGAGCGTCGAGCGGTTTATGGAACTGGAGCAAAGTGGGGCCCTGCTAGAGAGTGGAACGTATGAAGGTGAGACATGGAAAACGTACTGTGCATCTACCAGACAGGTGCTCGGGGAGAACAGAATGAGAGCATGGATTTCACACAGGCTATTTGGGGTATTTTTAAACACCGTCTGCTTTAGGGATTCATTTTTAGGGATTTATTTAGCCTTAATTTGATCAGGTGACGTGTTCAGTAGGTGTCTGTAAGGGTAACGTACTTACTAGAGCTGTAGACTTTTAGTTGTTTAGTCGATTAATCATAATAAGAAGATAATTTTTTTCATTCCACTTTTGAATTGAATTTGACAGAATTTGATGTTTATTGTATTCCATGTTAATTTTGTCAATTGTGAATATTAACTACTGCCAAAAAGCCATTATTCAATACGCAAAAAAAAAACGTCGTAGGTATTTTGTGTTTGACTTACCCCTTACCCATAACATATTGATTCATAGTTTATTAGTTTATTTCGGTTATTGGTATCTAGCAGAAACAGCACGATTTGACATGCTGGAAAACAGAAAAGGTGTAGGTGTACCATTTATATACATTCCACAATACAGCTGCATTCAAACTGAAATACTCTATCTCTTATGGTCCACATATTTACTTAGTCTTCTGTTGGTCCCTGGTGATGTGATCCTGACTCTGATGGTTAAACCGCAGCGTGCATTTTCCTGTGAAAGTTTAAGAATGACCTGAGGAGATGTTTTTGCTGTATTGCACGCAGGATTACATACAGCCCGGGCCCCCCTTCATACTTCACATGGCTGTTCAAATAGAATGTTACAGTAACGCTGAACTCTTGTGGTTTGGCCTGCAGGCATCTGAGCTCATTTCTGCGTTCAACATCTACCTTTAATTTACACATAGCAGCACATAGTAATAGTAAAAGCATTATATATTGACATTGTTTTATTTCAGAATAGTCTTTTAGCATTGTATTTAAGAGGAGAAAGTCTATATTATAAGATGCTAAATAATTCATATATTTTCTGGGGAAATTTTAATACCTCATTTGGATAAGGGCATTTTTGTTTTTCAATTGTATTTATATCAATAACTAATTCTGACTGATTTTGATTTTATTTTAAGTCTCATGTTTTCATTTTGAATTTTTTTTAAGTATATATAATGTAATGTAATTTGTCATCCTTAGCATTATTCAGATAAATATAGTGTGTACTACAGATGGATTTTACAGCAGTAATTAATTTAGAGTATAGTTTAGCTGGTAACCACCTTTCTCTCTTATATTTATTCTAGGCTTTTTTGCATGAATGTGTACAGCAAATTGAGTTGCAGTACCTCCGGCTCAGCCACCCAGAACGAGACAGCTTCCCCCCAGTGGGCATAAGAGCGCTGTGCTGAGGGAAACATCCACTGTAAACACGAGGGGAGATATGAGCAGAACATGCAAACATGCTGTCTTTGAGGACACGGCTGAAGAAAAGACTTTGGGCAAATGAAGCACAAACCCCCATCTGCGCATGGCTGATAGTGCAGCCAGCAGAGACACACGTGAGGCAGGCATGACTTGGAGTGGTGCTTCTCCAGATATGTACAAGCTCAGTGAAGGAGTAGGTTATAACCCACCAGAGAGCCATGGAGCACAGCTGGTGGCACAATGCTAATTATTCAGAGGAGACATGTTAGGCAAAATAGACAGCTTTTAGTCATATTATAATGTATAATGTGTTTCCTCATCAAAGCTCTAGTATTTTTGTTTCATTCACACATGAGGGCAATCTTGGTTAGAGAAAATCCAGTTAGAAGTGCTTGTGTTTATAGTCCATGCACCTTCACTGCACTACACTGGTTCATTTCAGAACCTCATTTGCATTCACTATAAAGTGTTGATTTGCTATAGCACTGCAGGCTCTTATCCAACAATGTCTGTCCCTGACAGTTGCTTTCTCTTGCTTTTCTCATGCAACAAAATGCCAAGTAAACGGTATCTCTTTTGTCCACAAATAGCTGCTTCTATAAGTCTGTGTGACTTAAAAGGCATTTTCCTGAAGTATAGAAGAAATAAAGGTGAAGTACAGGTCCCTTAAAGAGCTTTGTCCCTGACTGGGATTGTTAAAGCCCTTAAGTGTTGTTAATGAGGGCTTTTTCATACTATATACAAAAAGCACTGTGCATTGAATTATTCATTCACTCCCCTCACTCGGTGAAGGTACTGTACTTTTGTAGCCACAGCTGCCCTGGGGCAGATATGTGATAAGGTGATAACGTATACTATATATTATTATTCCTTGTGAGGGAAATTCATTCTGCTGCTGGGACAACCTGTCAGGAGCAGTGAGCAGCTGCAGTGCAGCGCTCAGGGAATTGTCTCCAGATCTTGAGCTGGCTTGGTCAGGACTACTTCAGCTAGAGGACCTATAGTGCATGTTTTGGGTTGATGGAGGAAACTGGAGTACCCCAAGCAAACCCACTCGGACACAGGGAGAAACATGCAAACTCTGCACAGAAAGGCCTGGGCAACCCTATTGGCCTCATTAGCCATCATGAAAATGTGGTCAGTTTTTTAGCTAAAGAAACATGTCCATAAGTAACAGAAATAACAAAATAAACATTCTTTGTTTCACGTTCTTTAAGGAGACTGCAATACACTGAAGTGTAACGGGATACTACACATGGATTATGTGGAAATAGACAATACGTGCTCATGTTTGTTTTGTAATGTCACATAATATACTTATGTTTGCGGGTGTCTGTGATGTCCAACACAGCATAGCAAAATTCAGAAAAGTCTTATGTTATTGAAATGGTAGATGGCCCAAATGTATTGTAAGCACTTGTTATGGTATACACTTCATATTCACATTCTAGCATCATAGCATCAGAATTGAATATAATGACCAATTACCCGTACATGTGGTGTCTCTCTGTCACATAAGCAAACATTTGGAGACCCGGTGGAACATGACTGTTGACAAGGCCTCTACTCTGACTGTATCCCAAAGTGCACAGGCTGCATGCATCATTATGCAGTAAAGTTTTCTTCTACCAAAACAGTAATTTGTTTTAAAGGGACAGAGTCGTGTCCCTCAGAGACATGTTTAATCTGCCAGTGTTCTTTCTGGAGTGTTCTGGGGATTTTGTTAGTAATTTCTTTAGACGCTGTTCCTCCCTCCTTATGCCGTCATAATATTAGTGAGCAATGATGAGATGTGGTAAAAAGTAAGTGGTTATAATCAATCCTGTCAGCTTTCTGTTTTATTATAGCCTTAGTAGTTGTCTTAAGTGTCAACAAAATAGTGTGTTTGGGCATTAAGACCTAAACAAAGGAACAGCGCAGACCACGAGTTTCATTATTTGTTCTCACTAGCATTAGCAAAAGGTTACGCAATGCACCTTTAAAGTTTAATATACTCTCTATGACTATCTTGTATCTTGATAATAGTCCAGCCCCATTTAAAAATACATAAAGTTAGTGTACTTTATGTATTTTTAAATGGGGCTGGACTATTATCAAGTTACTGGTGATATATATGGGGGCAGATTGTGGCTAATTCCTACCGCTAAAGCCTAGACTAACTTAGTGTAAAGGTTTAAAAACTCCAAAAATGAAATAGATAAAAAACTAAAACTTAAATACCCTGAAATAAGTCAATACACATATTGTAAAAGCTACTGTTTAGTAACCTTAGGTATATTGTCACTTATATCAATTATATATTATTTTCTCTTTTGTATGGTTATAACATTTTTTGGACCACACCCAGACAAACCACCCCTGTACCTCCCTCACAGTAAAACACATAGCCTCTAACCTGTATATTCTCTCTCTCTCTCTCTCTCTCTCTCTCTCTCTCTCTTCAGATAACTTCTACGGGACCCCCAAACCTCCAGCGGAGCCTTCCCCCGCAGCCCCTCCCCTGAATGTGAGTGAGGCCCTGCTACCCGGAGCCCGGCCCAGTGCCCAGGGCAAGAGGAAGAGGAACCAGTCCGTCAGTAACATGGAGCAGCGTGCCAGTCTAGAGCCGCCCGAGGAGGAAGAGGAGGAAAGCCCAGTCGTCAACGGCAATGGGGTGGCTATCACTCCAGGTATGCCACAGGGATATGTCAAGTATGGGCTACTTAAAATAGGCATAGAGGTATGAAAAGAAACATGTATTGTTACCCTTCAAAACAAGGGTAAAAAGGTATATGACTTAATTATACAGTCCTTTACACCAGTGGTCCCCAACCTTTTTATCACCGCGGACCGGCCAACGCTTGAAAATTTTACCGCGGACCGGGGGGGGGGGGGGGGGGGGGGCTAATGCTAATGCTAACGATTACACATGATACACATTTGACCCACAATTAAGTTAATAGCAGAATAAACCACGCTTACCGAGCAGGAACAGCATCCAGTCCATCAAAACATAAGGTCCCTCTACTCCTCAGTCCACCATGAGATCTTCACTCGGTTCCACGAACCGCTCCAGGTCCGAGATGCCTCTAGTTTAACTTGTACAAACATCCACAGTGTCCTCGGTCGCGTACTTCCTTTGTTTTGTCCGTTTCGTCATGTTTAAAACGCAAAACTGCTGCGTAAAATTACGCAATACGTGCGTATAATTTTACGCGCGGATCTTTATATCCAGCCTCATGTTTTTACGCGGAGAAGTGACAGAACAGATTTCACTTTCCTGCAGCAGATTGGACATGGAGGCTCTAACTTCCTTTGTGGACATAATTTCTGGATTATATTCTCTGGACCTTTACGGAACGAATGAGACCAACTTTGTGTGAATATGTTGATGTTTGACAGAACCAGAGCGCTCAAAGGTAAGTGAAGTCCAAATCCACATTTCTGACTCCTCTGTAAAAACGGCTTTCCTGTCAGCACTGTGGTGATTCGAGGTGTAAATGGTTTACAAATTCAGAAAGATGAATGCCGTAGCTTTCATTTGATGTGTAGATTGTTTGCGTGGGTGACGCAGAAATACACGTACATTGCTGTAAAGTTGTAACGCGGGTGGGCCGTCGGAACGCTAAGTGGTTAAGTTGTCGGCGCTCAAGTGACGGAAATGTAACCGAGAGAATCCGGTCATTTTTCAAAATAAAAGATTTTTCAAAATAAACGATTGTTCAGACTCAGATAATAAATACAACAGAAATAATTAATTATTTCTTGGACGGCCCGCGGCCCGGTACCAATTGATCCACGGACCGGTACCGGTCCGCGGCCCGGTGGTTGGGGACCACTGCTTTACACAACCAGGAACATTTAAACATATTTGTGATAGATTACAAATATATGATCTGATTATAATTATTAACGGAATTCCCCTCAACTATCAGTAACAGTATCACCCAGCCTTAACTTCAACACACCTAAATAGACCAAAGAAAATCGAAACAGACAAGCAGACAAATTTAGACCAGTCTGGTTATTATTAGAACTAGTCACATGCATTATTTTGGGTATTATAGCTTCTTATCATTGATGATACAGCCAGTATTTAAATGTGACATACCTTAAAAAAAATTAAAATTAAAATCTATATTATTTTGCAGATGATATTTAGATATAGCATATTGGGATGAGAAATATTTTAAAACATGCATAGTTGTGTAGTTGTCAGTTGAGTTACTACATGATGTTCAACAGAAACACAGAAGCTCCAACCAAGAACATGCTGGAGCAGATGCTAGCTGTAACTAATGACTGGAGTATTTCTATGGAAATAGAGTGTCTCGCTGCAGGTACATGAGAGAAGAGCATCAATATCCTCTTGTGATGTTTTTACTTCACATTTTCCATCTACTAAATGAGACACAACACTAGCCCTGTCTTGACGATTTATTCTTCCACATTATTTGAAGTGTAAAGACTGAGCATGGCAGTAAAGATACCCATGTGTGATCATTTAATGCAGTCTCCTTCTCAGAGTGATTGAGTAAAGCTGGGAAATGTGCAGGAGTTGGAGTAATGGTTGTTTTGATTATTCTTGGAAGGAGAGATAAATCTGACACATAAAGGAGCAGTGGCTCTATATTCACTGTTCGTCATTTTTCTGACCAAATATCATATTGAACATAGCTGTTTGTTCAAAATAGGTTTGGTAGAGGGCTACTTGGTTGTTAGGTCAGTATGTATGTACTTTCAATATTAGACTGAGCTCTAACATTGAAGTGGGACTAATCACCTAAACTCTACCCACAACCACATTTCAATTAGGGCCCTGTCCCCATCCACACACTACACTTCAATGAAGTGTGCATTTTCTGAAAGTACATGAGTGCACAATGGCAGACGGGTGGTAAACATTAGAATTGGGACAGTACACACTCATATGACTCACGTATTAAGTGTATTTAGGTAAAACCTCTAAGCAGCGCAAAACGGCTATCAACTGTTAAATTAATCAGTTATAACAATTTGCTGAACTGGCCATAAACAAATAGAATAGTGATTAGCGTTGGTACAGTGTTCTTAAATTCTGCATATTTATTTTAAATATTATAAGTTGCTAAGCTGCTAAGCCTTTCCATTGTATCCAGTTAGTGCTCACTACTAAGTTGTTCGTAAGTTGATAAGGTCTTGTACTTCTGCACTATTTGCAAACATTCCAGTGAAATGCATTCTGGGAAATACTCTT
Source organism: Periophthalmus magnuspinnatus (assembly GCF_009829125.3). NCBI lineage: Eukaryota > Metazoa > Chordata > Actinopteri > Gobiiformes > Gobiidae > Periophthalmus > Periophthalmus magnuspinnatus. The sequence goes on along the minus strand of NC_047131.1, from coordinate 16,699,840 downwards.
GCCTGAAGTCTGCATCACTTTGCACTTGCTGCAAGTGCAGAGAACAACGTGGTCATGTGCAGATCAAAAAATTCTTATGGATTGGGATACAGTGAACAAATGTGTTCCTTGTCACAAGTGAGAGTATTGGGACAGGGCCTAGAGCTGCTGGCCAGCACCTGAAAAACTAAAGGGGAGGGGCAGGTCACTTCATCTCTGCCCCGGCAGCCAGGTGTTAGTTATCAGAAACCTCTGGCTTCAGTGAATGAACATATAACACATTTGAGCCAACTACTGTATATATTACATCCCAACACACAGAAGGAAGTAGATGTAATTTAGCAATGCAGTTGTAGTACATAGAATTGCACATCACATGCATTTTCTATATTTCAAAAGTATGATGAATGGACCACTTTACCTGTTTAACATCCTGGCAATTTAGAGCCATCTCTGAGTTAACTACACCCTGGTTTGTCATTATCAGTCACATTAATCCACTCCGCTAGCATGAATGTACCCTTGCTCCTGTCCCCCCACCCACACCGGGGCACCTTGGCTCCTCCGTTATGGCTGTCCGGAGTCTTGTTTTGTGGTGTCCCCTTGTCTTCGTCCTGTGTCCTTCTGTCCTCTGCCTTTTGTCGTTTTGCATTCTATTATTACCCCTTTCTCTCCCACTCTCCTGACCTCCAGGTCTCTGTGGTGCTGTTACGGTCGCCATTTCTCTCGTCTGTCTGGCGTGCATCTGTTTAGTTATTTTTGACCACACATTTTTCCTCATACTATAAAAGTGTGGAGGTGTTTTTAGAATCGCTGTTTAGACAGTAAAGTTAGGCCTACAAGATGACACAGGCAAAGTCATGTTGTGTGACGTGGCAGTGCAATTTTTGGCTGCCCTCTATTGCATGTGTTTCTACTATACCTATTATTCATGTTATATGTAATGACTACTTTTGAGAATCTTTTTTACAGTGTATCTCATCCTCTCTGGGGGGGTTGGGGCTCTGACTCATTGTGCATGGCGTGTGTCAACATATGAGTGGTATTTTGTGAGGATAACTGCCAAATGTTTTTTTCTTTTTTCCTTTGCAGAGTCCAGTGAGCATGAGGACAAGAGCACAGACGCCTCTGGGGAGGTGCCAGTGGAGGGGTCTAGCCAGCTCCCAGCCTGCTCGGAGCCCGCTGCAGAGGGAGAGGAGGAACCCAAGTCACCCTCCAAATCCCCTGCCAAAGTGCCCGATGCCAACGAGGAGGAGCTGGGGCCACTGCCGGACAACTGGGAGATGGCCTACACGGAGAAGGGAGAGGTCTACTTCATAGAGTAAGTGGTAGTGCCAAAGCCTCAGATACTGTACGGGTGAGGCCAAGTACCACCAAACCAGCAATTCTACAAACCTGATTTTTGTTTTGGTTCATTCTTGCGCCCTCAGATTTTAAGTGGGACTAAACACCTAAACTCTGCCTAAAACCACATTCCAAATAGAGCTAATAAATTGGGCAGTACCTAGAGCACTAAAGGGGAATGTGGGGGAAAAGAGAGGCAGGGTCTGGAGATATGAGGAACAGTGTGATTGTTCTAAAGGCAACCACACTTCAAACTCTGCCCTGCAGCCAGAAACAGCTGGCTGCAAAAGCTGCAAATCTACCTAGTGTGCACTAACATTCTCAAAAAGGGACTAGGAACAATAGACAATGCTATTAAAACACCATATACACTGTTTAGTAGCAATAGTTGATTTTGGTGGCCTTTTTAGAATGTTCCTTCAGGCCATACACATCATAATGTATTATCTTCTTCTGTTGATAAGAACTGGAGCTGCTTTCACACAGCTGAGAGATTGTAACTGACAGGGTTGTACTGCACACGCAGACATCATGTTTTCACATAGTGGTACATTACAGGGTCAGAGCATAACTACACTTTGATCCCCAGGGGATTAACTGCTGTGACCCAACAATACAGTGGCCTGATGCAGTGCAGCAGGAGGAAATTGTGTAAGAGCTCAATTAGATTTTGAACAGTAATTAATTAACTGTAGGTGTATTGCTAATCTTTTGTATTGCACCACAGTGACTAGCTATCTCAGTGTACTTGAGTTAGCTGCAATCTGACATTAAAAGCCATTTTAAACACATTTATTATAGTTGAATATAATCTGGTGATTGAAAATGGCATATTTAAATTGAACACTTACATAGTAACCAATGTGCTATAACCTAAATGCCACTGTTCATAAAAAGCTCTTTAAACACTAAACACTAAATCCACTTTTTTAGTTTAATAGCTCTGTTTGAAATGTGGTTGTCGGCAGAGTTTAGGTGTTTAGTTCTACTTTAATGATCACTAACACTAGACAGGGTATGGATGATTAGTACTACTACATATATAATATTTCTATTCCAAAACAGCTCAGACAGAGTTCTCATAAATTTGTTTATGGGTATGAATATTTATCAAACTGAAAAAGGTATCACCATTTACTTCATCATTTTAAGAAACACAATGGTGATATTTAAGTATGAAGAGCTCACTTGTAAACACCTTTGGCCTACAGTACATTTTCAGACTAGTTTCTCCAAGTGAGCTGTATTTTAGCATACACCACATTTGCATGAGCTTTAAATATTTGCCTTTTTAGATCCTTAAACTCTGCAGCTACTTCGAGTAAACATGTTGATTTATTGTTACTTCTTTAAAAGCTTTGGGTCTCACCGGCTTCATAAACTTTACAGCGCTGGCTCATGTGCTGAATAATTGATATATAACTTATACTTCTAATCAAATTTGCTAGCCAGGCACTTTTTCCCTGTAGTGATGCATACTCACCTTTCGCCCTCTCCCATCACAGGGGCAATTAGTGCTGCTGGCTAATTAGCAGATTAATGATCAGTGAGTTTGCCTTAGAAATCCTCTTGTTTCTGCCCTGCTCAGGTCATTGGCAATTTATCTTTTTCCCACGTTAACCTCTTGTTGACCTTAGCTATTTTTTTTTTCTTTTTTCTGTTTAGTCACAACACCAAAACAACGTCGTGGCTAGACCCTCGGCTGGCTAAGAAGGCAAAGCCCCCAGAAGAGTGCAGGGAGGACGGTGAGTGCACAGTGCTGGGGCTGGTTGGGTAACCGTGTTGTTTTGTGTCAGTTCCAGGTTTGGTTTTAGTGCCTGTGGGAGGACTGCATTTCCGCCTTCCTACATTGGTCTGCCCTTGACTCATTGTTCTACTGTTTTTTTCATCAGTTTTTCATATTATTGTTTGTTTAGAGGGAGAATTAAATGTCAGAGCTAATTGTTATATCACCTACTCCTGATAATATAAGCAGTGAATTGGACACTTTTGTTTTATTGCATTGTGTCAATGTGACCTGCTTATTAATTTTAAAACAAGGTAATTCAATGCTTGATTGAATATCTATTTAATGTCAGTTTATTATTTATTAAAGTTATTGTTTTGGACTGTGTGAGACCCGTGCTGCAAACACATTATGTGTGAAATTAATGTAAAGTATAGCATTAGTGTCTCAGCTGTGTGGGTGAATGTTGAGGTTTGTTTTAATATCATGAATAATAGTGCCCTAAGTTCATTTGTTCCTTGGGCAGTTGTGAGGATAGAAATAGTTTCTAAAATTATTTCCAATTGCTATTTTTGTTGCCCAATTAAAATATTGGTATTATTTGATATTATTCAAAAACATATTTATTTATTTATTTATTTATTTATAGATAGTATATATTAAAGGTGCACTATGCACTACGTAAGTTTTTGGTGAGCGTCCACCATCTGCTTGCCTCCATGGAGCTGTTGTTACTCGAATGTTTCATAGTATTGCATTAAATGTGTTTGCCTTTCATTTATTTCATTGTATAATGTGTTTTCTTGATTAAAAATAGCTTGCATTTGTACTGTGAGTGGGGTCTCTTCTCCACAGGTCTGACCTATAAATTGGCCTGGTGGCACCTCCTGCTTGTCTTTATGGATATAGGTGCATTTAATGCTATACTGTACAACATTTTAGGCAAAGCAATAACATCTACTTGGAGACAGGCAGATGGGGGACATTTCTCCTGAAAGGTTATAAAACACACCTTTAATGAACTCCTGCAAGACATACAGTTTTAAATATGACAGGTTTTCATCCAATTTCCCTAGACCTCTAGGTAAAAAAAACAGTTCAAGACAGTAACAGTAGTCAGTAATTGCAAGAGAGAGTTTAACATTGCATAATGTGTCCAATCACGTGGCAGACCCTCTACCAGAAACCTAATGAAGTATTAATATTAACAAAAACTCATCCAGATATACAACTCTCGACTTTACCCCAAAAGCTACTTCCTGATTTGCTACCTGAACTTTTGTGAATTGTTGTTTTGCCACTGCCTGCCTTAGATTGGGTACAGGTTGTTGCTCAGAGGTGTTCCAATCAGATGTGTACAGTCCCCTGCTGTTGTCCCAGCCCTCACTCACAGAATTAGTGATGTGACTCTCTGGCACCACTTTAAATCAATACCTCCTCTGCCTTCTCTTCCTCTCTTCTTCCTCTCCCGTTCCTCTCCTCCACGCTCCCTCCTTCATCCTGCTCAGTAAAAGGGCCCAAATGTGACAGGAATTCTAATCACCGTGCTCCTCTCTCTCCTCTATCTCTTCCGTGCACACACCTTTTACTGTTTTTGGGTCGAGCAATATGGCGGCTGTGGTGCATGTTTCATCCCAGGCAGCACTTCATGGATTGGGTTACACAATAAAATGGAAGATGTAACATTTCAAATCAATATTGTATTTTCAATAGTCGCAATTAGCAAATCACAAATTGTTTAGGTAGTATGTTTTCCTATCCTCTCTATGGGGTCTTAATATTATTACGTTCAAAATTGACTAACCCTGTCATTTAGGTCTGAATTTTAATATTATGAAAATCTGATTACATACAATCCAAGAAAACAAAAATGAGGTTATTACCATAGAAAGGCCATGAGTGACTACTGATGGAAACATAATTAGTTAAGCTAATTGCAACAATTAAATTATGTATTATCTTAACTATGCTTAAAACTACTTTGCTTTCTATTCATTTTAATAATATAACCAAAGCATTTAAGATAATACATTTGAGCAACTTTGTTAAGTTTAAATGAACATAAAATCCAGTAATGACACGTAATTGCTTTCTAAATTGGTTAATTCTGTTGAGGGAATGAGACAAAATATACACAGCGGCAGCCAGCACATGACACAATTAGTCTTCTCTCCATGTCCTTAATGTAATATACTAACTGTAGTGTTGACTAGACATTGGTGCTTCAAGCTGTATGAATGACTTGAGAGATGAGTGGTTCAGAGAAAAAAAAGATTTAGACTGTGATTGAGTGACAGAAGGAAAATCACTGTACAATGTGATTTTTGTATTAGTTTGCCAGTTCATATTTTGGTCTTTTTCTCTAAATTCTGCTGGACGAGTTTAAAATGTGAACTTTGAACATAATCCTATTATTTTGAACATACATTGCAAATCTAATCCCAATCACTATGTTTGTCAGAAAAAAATGTAATTTGAGGTTTTTACCAAATCTAGTTGGTGTAAAATCCTGCCTCATGCCCAGTGTAGCACTAAAAATAAGCAGCAGGCTATAATATGTCTGGCCCTGTTTAAAATGCAAACTTAAATGTATCACCACATTTTCTTTGGGTTCATCAGGCAACTATAACACACAGATATATAAATAGTAAGCTGTGATGTCTATACTCATCCTGTTTCTATTTTTATTTGTTCCACCCACGCTCTCCTTTACTACATCTGACTGTTTACACTCTGGCTAGCGTACCGCTCACTACACTGCAAGGTAATGTTACAACAACCGTGGTAATAGACATGTCATTTCCACTGCATCAAATAAACTTAACAAGCATATACAAGTATGCATAAACCAATAATGTGAATGGTAGCAAAACAGTTTGAGTACTGTGACTGAATATCATTGAATATTTTATTTGGGACACGTCTCATTGCCAGCCATGTTGGATCGGGGGACTTGTGCTGCACATATGTAAAGCTCTGGTTGAGTGGTTTGCCGGATGTGACTAGCGGAGGGAGTTCAAAGGCTTGTCACTGCAGTCCCGGCTTACTTGCATTCGTTTTGTCAGTTTTTGGTTACATAACTTAAGCTCATGCCTGGATGCTGGGGTGGCTTCGGAGGCTAGGAGCAAATAGAGCTATGAAGTCATGAAACGGAGGAATAAATATGTATCTGTAGTTTGCCAAATGAAGTGCTCTGGAATGAACTTTTACCTTTTTCTTGTATTTGGGGAGTGAGGCCCAATTGTTAGTATTATTCTATTTATTGATAACTGTGGTAATTGTTGTATCAGAAGTACATTTAGTAGTTGTAGTTGTGATTTTAGTGAAAATGCATATTAGAACTTCAAGCTTAAAGATGTATTTTAAATGGCACCATTTAACATACAATTGCTTAAGTAGAAAAAAACTGTGGCTTAAGAAATAGCTTACCACCATCAGAAGTATGAAGTGAAAGTAAAGGATTGTAAAGTTTTGAGTATCTTGCTACATAAACCCAATACATTTTTATGGATATACTTGTTACTTCAAGCTATTATCACTCAAGTACTAAAACTAACTCAAATGTATGGTGTATGTGGAAAAACTACTGAAATTTCTACAGAAAGTTCCTTAAATAGTTCTAATTGAGTAAGTCATTTCTTACTCATCTATTCATTTGAGTACCACTGGGCCATTTACCACTCTTGGTGAGTCAAGCCATGTGTCGCTTTCATACTTTTTCAAGTTTCCTTCTTAGCACTCACATCCCACAATAAACACAGAAATATTGGAATCCTGAGCATAAGGTGTGTGACAAATGCTGGCGTCAGATGAAGCAATGATGCAGACTGTGAGAACGCTCCCGTGCACCATGGCAGAGACTGATGGACTTGTGTGCTAAGACGTTACCCCTCGCTTACATCACTATCATCACTGTTGTGTCTAGACGGGACAGGCTCATGTCCATGGTCCACAGATCCCCCCTCCCCCATCGTTCATCTTTGGCTCTGGAATATTAATGTTCAATTGTGCATGAGCGGCAGTAATAGGTGTGCATGTTTCTTGTTTTTTTTCCACAGAGTTAGATGAGTTGAGTGCGTGTGTTAGTGTCTTCCTCTTGGTGGCACACACAGACATTGTTTGTAGGAGAAGATGAGTCAGCTAATGCAAAAGAATTACAATGGAGCTTTGTGACAGAGGATACTGATATAAATCCATGAATAGCCACTGATCTCAGTACAGTATATAGCAATGTTTGCCATAAAATCAAGACATAAATAGACGTTTTAAGCTTTTAACAATGTTCAGCTTTCATCCAAAATTTGCACCTTGTCATTTTTTGTAAAGTTTCACAATATGGGATTACTGTGCCAAGCATTTACTCATATTCAACCTGTACTTTGGCCTATTTACATGGAGACAAGAAGTTTAATGTCATACTGTGTAACATTCCAGGCAAAGCAGTTGCTGGGTTTCAGATTACATCACAGCATTCTATAGGCAAATTTTTTTATATAGAGATGTAATATAGTGAGTTCTTGGGCCTAGTCACTGATATTCAACATTTGTAAATTTACTTTTTAGATATTTTATGGTAAAGTACAATTTAATCAATAGGAAAAAAAAACATCTGAAGTCCACCAATAACCCTCCACCAAAATTACATACCACATCTTTAAGTAATCCTTTTGAGGAAGGTTCTGCCTCTAAACAGGCAAAAGTACTGTAACCTCTAAACTGCATTATGTAGGTTGACATGTTTGGTTGCAACTTGTAAATAATTCTGTTTACAAGAAGCCCATACAAACCAGTCCATGCTTTCAGTTATAGTGTGTGTGTATTTGGTCAAAGTTTGCCATGATGTATTTTCACATATCACAGTAAAGAAGCTGTTTATTTCATTTTGCAGCACCTGTGGCTGATTTTTGTGGCCTTAAATAAAGACTTAAAAGTGTGAACCAAATCATAAGTGTACCCCAAGTAGTATGTAAATTACAAAATTAGAAATTCTCAGTTCCTCATAATGTATATAACCTATATATCATCACCAGCCTAATTCTGATCACATAGGTGCTTAAATGTTTTTAATTTATCTAGTGTCATGTTGATGCTGCTAATTTATAACTTCAAAATACTTAATTAAACCAAACTGTCGCCTGCAGAGGGTGCCAGAAACATAATCCAAATTTTCTTCGTACAATAATGCTGGCGTAAAGGAGTTTGGCCTGAGTGGCCACACATACATTAAAACATTAACTCAAATTTTGACTCGCCAATATTCATTTAATAACTTTTTTCACTGAAGGACCACCATTGCCCCACTATGGTCTCTATTCTTGGGTTCAGCTACCTGTTTTATGCAACATTCTGAGGATTTTTCCCATTCAAAAGATGTAATATTTTGTTTTAACTAATTAATGACTATGGCAATGATCCTAATTTGTCATTATTCTGAAACCCATGTATAGAATCTATTTGAAATAGTGTAGAGGCTACATGTATTTATGAGTGTCAGCTTCCTGAGGCCTTTTCACCATTCATACACACATATAATATGGTGTTTTAAATTGTTAATTGCAATGGCAACAATCCTAATTTTCATCATTTTTAAACCCATGGATAATTGCCATCTTCTTACAACTGCATAGACATAGTATAACACACAAAAAACACCTCATTCAGTCAGAAATTGTCCATTTAAAATACATGACAAATCTGGACTCCCAAACCTCCACTGAGTAATCCAACAGCAGGGAATAAAGACAAAACCAGGCCTTCAGCTTAGGCAAGAAAAAGAGAGAAGACTTTCACTGCTGGTTGCTATGGAAACTGTCTCTATCTTACTTCAGGGGGAGGGCACGCGACTGCTGGATGAGTTGGGCTGACACTTTAAGGTGGATTGTGGAATTTAAGGTGGTTTGGAAGTATATACGCGTGATGTTTTTTTGCCTGGGGGATTAGCAGGGTATTTGAGGTAAAGTACAAAGCTAACATTTTTGTTCTGTGGGTCCCCTTCACCTTGGGCAATACAGTGAGCTGCCAGATTACCAATATCAGCAGCACAGATCAAGTGGTAATGACATTAGGGCCTGAGAGGATCCAAAACACACTACCAGACAATACACAATAATGGAAACATAAATACACTTCTGTACTGTGAGAATGTTGGAAATTTTAGGATGGTGTGATTTATACTGCCACTGTGTCCTTGGGCAAGACATTCCACTTCTCTTGCCTCCTCTGTCTGCACATGTAGGTTTATTAATGTGTGTGAATGGGTGAAGGATCTTTTGGTCTTCAGTTCAGTCTGAAACTTGTTCTTTACTCATGGTTCAAAATCAAGTACAGACCTTTTAACAGGATTTAAGTATATTACCAAAACATGAAATAATCAATTTATAAAGAGGAAATCTTATTGTTGACCACAGTATAGTAACTTACAAAAACATTACTTAGATTTTACTTAAGTTAAACTTGACACACCATTAAGGCAAAAATATTTAAATAACAATCGTAGAAGCCATTAAGTCAAATACAAAATAATAATAAGTCCATGTTATAAAAAGAGGAAAAAATAAATAAAAATACCAATTGCAGTGCTCCTAAAGTTTGATTAATTTCTGAAACCACCTACACAGTTTCAAGTGTTTATTAGACTTGTTAATTTACAACACAAAAACAAGGAATTTTAACCCTTTGTGGACCACCAACATATTAATATATAATAATAATTTCTCGTCTGACTGTGCAACTGTAGTTACCCTGCATACAGTGGAGTGGCAGAAGAGCAGATGGACCTGGGCTCCTAACATGCGGGTGTGCATTGTTGCATGTTAGCTTTGCCCTTTCACTTTTAGGACAATTCCCTTGTTGTGCTCCTCATACTGTAATTCAACAGGAAAATCTAGCAGCACACTTATATCCCAATGAGTATGGCTTAGTGTAGTACGATGGGTTATTGTGGAAAAAAAGAGAAAGTAAGTACCAGAGTCTTAGCGGGGATGTCTTGACCCAGAAAGAAAAGATACATGAGAGAAAGAGAGGGAAAAAATGAAAGAGGAGCAAGAGGAGGAGACAGTAATTAACACAACATCATGGCTGCCGTCCAAACCAGAAAGAGATGGGTGGGACAATGCAAGAAGTGAAAGCTTTATAGGTGAGGATGGTTTGTACATGCAACAGAGCCAGTGGATGTATAAGAATAACTGAATACTTTTTTCAGAGGGTGGTCCATATATATTGTACTACAAAGCGGTATTGTTGCTTTCTTGTATATATATTATTGTAACATGGAAGTAGATAAACCTAAAAGTAGTACAAGCCGAATGATTAAAGATATATTTTTTCTCACTCTGTTGATTATTGTAATGCTCTCTTTTCTGGTTTTCTAAAGAAAAATTGCACCGTTTCAACTTATCCAAAACTCTACAGCGCAGTTGCTGACAAGAACCAGAATGAGAGAACATATCATACCAATGCTGAAGTCTCTGCACTGACTTCCCCTAAGTTTCAGGATAGATTTTAAAGTACTTTTATTGGTTTACTTAACTCTTACAAAGGTTTTAGTCCTATTTACTTGTATGGCCCCTGTCTGTGGAGCAGTCTACCTGAGGACGTGAACTCCGCTGCAAGTGTTCATATTTTTAAAAGCAAACTCAAAATCTTTTTAGCTTAGCTTTTTCATAAACTGGTTTTATACTACATATAGAAAAAGAAAAAAGTACATTTTATATTTATTCCACTTACTTGGGCTTTTAATTAATTTATTTCACTTGGCTTTTTTTTTTTTTTTATCATTTTAATAATACCTTTAAAACCTTTGAGAAATATTTTTGAATGATATTTTTGAATACTTATAAATCAAATTTTCTGTTCTTTGATATATAAGGGGGAGGGGTTCTGTTTTCTGTTGATAATTTGTTTATGTGTGAAACACTTTATGCTACATCCTATATGTATGAAAAATTAAGTTTTGATTGATTGATTAAAAGATGTGTTGTGCATCCAAAAGCACCCTGCAGTCAGTATATGGGTTAGTAGCCCGATAATTTTAGTCCAGTACCCTAGTTCCACAAGTGACAGAAATGTTTACTTTGAAATGGCTGAGCTAAAGTCATGGGTATATTATATTCTTGAGTTACATACTGGTAAGGAAATAGACATTAACTATCAAATCAACTATCACAATGAAAATTGGCCTCATTTAATGTACCAAGACAATTCAACACAATACAAAAGAACAATAATGACACAGTTCTATCAAGATGCTCTGACAGCAACCCATTTTTTATTTTCATATACTATTTGAATTTGCCAAGAGGTTGGGTCTATTTTTAGTATCTGGAATTAGTTTTTACGTTGTCTTGAATTCTCTCAGTCTGACTTTTTCAGCGCTATCCCACTTACGTTTCCATGTACCCCAGCAAACTCCTACAATCACTAACAAGCCTTTAACTGTCATACACTTTCAGAATATTGCACCCTCTATTCAGTTGTGTTCAGCAATGTACAGTCTAGTATTAGGGTGATCAAGATTGGTTTAACAAGATAGATTAAAGAATTTTCTATTTGCACCTCCTAGACAGGCACAACACTGGACTTGACTGTAGTCAACGTGGGAATATTGGAACATTTATTCTTTTTGTCCCATTCCGTTCGTATTGACATCTGTGCTGTGATCAGTGTGTTGTGAACCCCTCCGATCGAAGTCCTGCCTGTCCATTAAAGGGGTGCTTTGGGATTGCAGATCTCAGATTCACGTCGTCTTTGCTCTTCCCTTTAATTTAGAACCCAAACACACTTATTCGCACTCGGTCTTAACATCAAGTCCTGACTCCATCTTCTTTCCTCTCCCTCTCTCCTCCACAGAGCTGCCCTATGGCTGGGAGAAGATAGACGACCCCATCTACGGCAGCTACTATGTCGAGTAAGTCTCCCTGTAGGCTGGCTTATATCAGCGCCACGGTTGTAAAACAGAAAGCATTTTTATGGTTTACTCTGCTGCGCCATGAATTATGAATGAGGAAGTTCTGCGAGCTTTATATCTTGCTGCTCATTTGGTAAACTGTAAAATGTGTGTTGGTGACGCAGTAATGACTTAACCTGATCATGTTTTAGATTTGTTACATTGTAGACTTGTGCTGCAGTTATGGAGTTCCTCTTTTATTTTCAGAAACATTATGGCACACTCTAATCTACCATAATAGATTCAGCTGTATCAACACAACAAATATGTCTGTGTTATCTCAGCTTTGTGGCGCAAATATGATTAACGTGTCAAACACAAACTCAAACTGAAGATAAAATATTATGTGAAAGTATTATGAAATATCTCTGAGGCCTGCCAAGGTTTTATCCACTTACTTGGCTTAAATGAAAACAATCAAAGACAATTGTGTGACATAGATATAAACACCATGGTATAGATATATTTAACATTTGAAGAGTGTAATTTAACCAGTTAAGGCAAAAATACAGATGAGATCAAATGTGTGTGAGTGTATGTATCTCCGTCATTGGGATACCAGCTCTACTTAATATTAATAGTAACGTCTGAGCCTTTGTTAGTTTTAATTTTTAATGGACTGTATGTCAGTGTTTTCTATTCACAACAACACAGATATCACTGCACTTCACTGTACTGTACGTGGATCTTTTATCAGAACTGTGAAATTTATTTTTATAGGTTTTATAGGTTCATTATTTTTTAACAGTCCAATCAAAATTTGCACTTTATGGAAAACATAAGCTGCAAGTTGTATGTCTCTTCCACATAGAATCCAAATCTGAATTGTAAATCCTCCAATCTAAGTAGCCAAGTTGCAAATGTCTGTTACACAAATACTGTTATCTATAATGTAATGCTGTGTATTTTCAGTCACATCAACCGGAGGACACAGTTTGAGAACCCAGTGCTGGAGGCAAAAAGACGCCTGGAGCAGCAGAGACAGATCCAGAGCCAGGGACTGTCTGCTCTACCCCTCCCGACTATTTACAGAGGTACATACTGTCATGTCATCTGCTCTTATCCTGCTAATCCCTACTGATGAAAGAAGGAAGTAAAAAGTTATCCAGTATGTACAATAATTAAGCATTCATTCGCTATTAGTTCATTAAGTGCTTTTCAAACACCAGAGTTATGCGTCACGATAATTCTTCACAACTAGCATGCTCACATTGCACCAGCATTACTTCCTGGTTTGTCAATGATAAAAACCCTTTATAATCAGATGTAAACCACACGCAGCAATCTCATTTTGACCATAAGAGCTGCTTTTACAGGATACTTTAGTAGATATATTGCCCCTTTATTTTCTTGACTTGATTTGGTCCTGCTTCCTCAAAATTTCCTATATTATCATGACAGTATTCTTCATAGTTCTGAAAAAACACCTTTTTTCTCATATCTGCCCTACAAACATTTAAATGGAGGTACTTTATGTACATACTAGTGTAAAATATTGATATAGACTGACTGACAGCAGAGGAAGGAGAAAGCTAGAGACAGGATTCGCCTGAAGCACGTAGCCCTCTAATCCATGCATACATTTGACTGTAAAGTAGTTCTTGAAAAAAATGTATTTGTTCAGATTTTTTGTTCAGGTTTTTATTAGTGAAATCAGGATAATAATCTTTTCTTTTTTTTTAACAGTATTTTAGTTGTTATTTTATATGTCATAAATGTACCACACATTTTAGAAAAATGTTTGTGGAATCCCTCAGTCGTCCAGGTATCCATAGAAAAAGAAAAATTTTATTCTGTTTTTGAGGGAAGATGTTTCACTTGTTTCCAAGCGGCTTCTTCAATTCTGGTCAGATTGCTCGTGGACACACTCAGGTGGTTACAGTTTCTGTTTGTTAGCTAGGTCCATTCAACTACACTAAGTGTGAACTTTGCCTGAGTCATATTTATAGTCATATTTTGCAAAATCGTTCAGGCACCTAATGGGTGCTCTCACACCTATTAGCATACTAGTTCACTGTTTTTTTCCTTGTTTTGATTTAGGTCTGGAGTAATAAATAGGAAATAAATGATGTAAGGCCCCCATTCCTGTTCAGAGATGGATAGTCTTTGATAACAAAAAATGCCTCTTTAACTCCCCTCTCAAACCATTTATTTTAATTTGGCTAAGATCTATACCTCACTATTTTTGAGATGGAGATGTACGGCAGATTGGGTTTTGAAGCTGCTCTAGTGACAGTGTTGGTACATTCTCTTATGGAGTGGCTGTTTTGTTGCTTTGTTTGTAGTTCATTTTAGAAAAAAATCACTATAACAATTTTAAACAAACAATATAAAAACAATTTAATTTGAATATTCATTTGTAAATACAGCTGACTACATTGTATGATATTTATATGAAAAGTACTGGGGTTGTAGCCATTTTTTTTGTAATGTAGTCAATTTGTTTCAATCCAGTTCAAATATATTATAGCTCCCGTTCTCCGTGCTAGCATGCTACTTGTTGTTAACATTAGCTTAAGGACAAAACTACTGCTCTGGCCTTTGAAAGTTGTGAAAAAGAGCTTATAAACTCATCATGGTGAATAATTAGAATCTTGGGAATGCTTGAGGAAGGTGAAGAATAACTTTGGACCACTGAAAAAGCTTCTAAGACTGTATGGATGAAACAGATTGTGTTCACTCTTTTTTCTATACCAATAAACTGACACATATCTTTCTTACAGAAAAGCCTCTGTTCACACGGGATCCCACCCAGCTTAAAGGCACATTCCTGTCCACAGCCCTGCAGAAGAGTAACATGGGCTTTGGCTTCACCATCATCGGAGGAGACGAGCCTGACGAGTTCCTCCAGGTCAAGAGTGTGATCCCAGAGGGGCCAGCCGCACAAGACGGAAAGATGGACACAGGTAAAACATAGCACTGCTTTCAAACTATTCAGATATTATTAGTTCAGCCAAGTAAATCAAATGCTTTTTGGCAATGTGCAATGTTACACGTAATGCTTTAGACAGTTTTATGTTAGAATACCAAAAGGTTTAAAGCACAGACATAGAAAGCATGCTTATAAGTCAAATGATTTACAAAATTAGTTATGAATTAAAGTACCACATACCACAACTATTATTCAGTTTACAGGTGACGTTTACAGGTCAACGATTAAAGGTAGTGTAGTCTAATTGTATCTTCATTGTAATCTTCATTGTAGTCTAATGCCTCAGTCCAGTTGAGTCCTATATGATTCCTTGCTTTTTAGTTTTTGCTCTGCTTTTACATTTTCTCCTTGCTGCATCTGTTTAAGTTTCCTTCAGGTTGTCTTGTTTCCCATACCACTAAAGCATACAACCAGGTTCCCTCTGGAGCCAGAACTTTTAACCAAATTAATTATTAGTATTAGAAATGCCACCACCAAATAGTTATTTATTCAAAGAGTGTTTTCAAAAAGACTCAAGGTGGAGTGTTTGCCTCTTCAGAGACATAATTTTATCCTGAGAGGACATCACAGGCCCACCGTGGCATATTTGTACTTTATTTATATGAGCTATACTTCATCCCAGACAAGGACAAACTTATACCACCTCTCACAAAATATATATCTCACCTCATTTTTTCCATAAAATCAGAGCCCTGATTTTATTGACATTAATAAAATAAAAATAAATACAACACATCACTGTAAAACTCTGTAACCATAGCGATCACGCGACCTTGTGTTCTAATCTCTAGGCAACAGACTGAAAGCAAAACCTGAATGAATTTGTCATCCTATTACTTCACATCAGATGTATTCACTCTTCTGTGACAGTGCAATGACAGAGATTACTCACTGTGGGGCTATTATGTTATACTGTATTTTTCATTTCATTTGACATCATAACATTCTATAGGCCAATAATATTTAATACCGATGGGGGCAGCTCAAAGCAATATTGTTAAAATGCTGTTTCTGTTGTATTATTGTGAGTTGAAAGATCTAGTAATATAAATAATCAGGTTCAACATTTGCAAAATTACCTTGTAGATATTTTTGATATTTTGGATGAAAAATGAGTCCAAATAACACATTCTTAGGAGCCTGTGGTCATTGTAAGTGTCCTTTTGAGGAGTTTGATATTCAACAAAAAAGGTGAGAGTGACTAACCGAAAAACTAACTTGTGACTGTAATGTTATTTGAGAGAGACTTATTTAACAGCACATATCAGCTCACCTGTTGTAGCTCCAAATAAGTCAGTCCTTTATGGTCAGATAGTGTTTAAACAAAGCTCAGATTAAAGTCTAACTTGAGTAACAGAACTTCAGACAGAACAGTGCCTTTAATTAACATCACAACCCCAGGGAATTTTGACAACATCAGCTGCAAAATATCAATATTATCTGATACTGATTGGGGCAGGTAAAATGCATGGTCTAGTCACTAATATAAATAATTAGGTTCGACATTTGCAACCTTTTAGATATTTTTATGAGAATACATTGTAGGGAAATCTAGCTGAATCCCCCCTCTAGAATCTGAAAATCATCAATATGGAGCAAGAAGAAAATTCATTGTGCATAGGAAATATTTCTGTTCATTTGTTCAGGTTCAGTTTAAATTTAGCATAAAATGAAACCTTATATTAAAGTTTCAGAATACCCAATACAGATTAGATCCTACATACCTGAATTATTTAAAACACATTCTACTGGCAGATTCTAGAGATTGCTGTGAATGACTTTTTTACTAAACGTGAGTGTAAAATGAGAATAAACACCTAAACTCTGTCCACAACCACATACATTGAGTTGCTAAACTGGACGGTACCTGGAGGGCTAAAGAAAAGATTGATTGGTCTAACAGGTATCCACACTTCAAACTCCACTCATGCAGTCAGATGTTTGTAATCAGAAACACCTGTCTGTAATCAGGGCAGTCCTGTGTGATGTCACAGAGCACTTGAAATTGCTTTGGCTACTGAAAGCAGCATACACTTAGATGTTATGACCTGAAATCTAAGTTACCTTGTTTCCACTCAAAAGGAACAGTTGATAATGATAGTAAAACACCATATACACAGATTAGTAGTGAAAAAGTGGATTTACTGTTTAGTTCCAGTTGGCTGATCTTTGGTCTCTCCTCTGGTTTGGGCTGCTGAGCTGTCTGCTGGTTCGTGGCCTAGCTCAGCAGGGGAGCCATTGCAGAAAATTTAACCTCAAAGAAGCATTGTGGTGGCTCAGCTTGTAAAACTGTGTACCACAGAAAGCACACAAAGTACAGCCAACTTTGATTCAATTTAATTATTGCAATTCAAATAGAGTGTCAGTTTGCCAAAGCATCAAAATCAGGCTACACGATATCTGTATTTAGAAGAGCCTTTATGTCAATCAAAACTTAAAACTACAAATTTTAGATCATTCTATTTACAGATTATCCTATTGTAAGTTGTCTTTAAAACTGCACAGCCCGTTGAAGAATTATGGTTCCATAGAAATCTCACACATTACAGAGGTTCATTACATTTGCATACCTCGACCTTTGACAATAATTCCCTCTATTCCACCAACTTCTTTCAAGTGCACACACCATAGGTCCTTTTCTATAATAATAATGATGCATTAGATTTGTACAGTGTCTTTAGAGACACCCAAAGCACTCACTGCATTATTCATACTCTCCAGACTCTTCATTCCATACCGGCCGTAAGCTACTACTGTAGCCACAGCTGCCCTGGGGTAAACTGACAGAAGCAAGGCTGCCAATGTTCCAACCATTACCAGCACTCACACAAACACACCACATTCATACTAGGCAATGTGAGTGAAGTGTCTTGCATAAGGACACATGGTAGAATGAACAAATTTAAGCAATCATTGTGAGAAAAATCACAATGCAATATTTTACCCAGCCCTGTTCCCATCAGATCTAGGTACCGTAACAAGGATCATTATCTCACTGTCTTACATGTATGATGATTTACTATTGGAGGAGGTCATTTCACTCCTCTGCCCCTTGCCTCACTATCCTTCCTCTATCCATCCCTCCATCTCTATCTTCCTAGTTTGTTTCTCTCCTCTCCCCCTCTGCCGTTGTGTGACATTGCCATAGCCGCACGTAGGCTGCCTCAGATTAGTTGGCCTATTTGAGCTGCGCAGCATGGCTCTCAGGGATTGGGTGTGAGTAAGTGCGGTTGTGTGTGCATGTGCATTCAGTGTGCACGTGGGACAGAGACTGCCCCAAAAAGTGTGAAATAGAGGATTTGAGGCAACTGCATTTGTCATGGCAATGTGACTGTACTGACTCATTTTGTAACTTTTTATGTTCAAATTATATTGACCTGAACTCTTACAGACCCTTCACATTTTTGTTTTTGCTTTTTATTTATAAAACACTTCCGTTAATCTTGAATGCACAGTAATGATTGAGAAGAACATAGATGGTCTATGTTTTTGTTGGCATATTCCAATTGATTCAGTGGTAAAATTAGTTTGAGGTTAAAGCAACACTGTCCGACTTGCGTAGCACATCGCCTGCACACACATATTTGACTTTCTTCCACATGTTCCCATGCACTCTAATTCAGTGTAGTGATGGACACGCATGGCACGGGGCTTTCACTGACCAGCAGGTCTACGTAGTTTTACTGTTATGCTAGAGTTTGTCACTGCAATGTCTGTTCTGACTTCCTCACATCTTTGTCTCACTATCTCTGGTGTCCTCTGCCCTATGTCCCAAATGTTTTGGCTCACTTTTTAGGTAATAGTGTTTGTTTAAGCCTATAGCCATTTTTTTTTTTCTAATCCCTGCTTTGCGTAGTCACAGATTGAACTATTATCACATGAGGGGAAACACAGATGTCTCAGTCTGAACTGAGATCAAACCTGCAGTGACTGGAATGAGAGCGCAGAGAGAGGTGGAAGAAGAGAGGAGTGAAAGACACTACATTATATTATAAGCACGCACTCGCAAAAGTAAGATGAGGAGAAATTCACATGGGTGCTCAGATTTGGGTGCTGAGGGGCCAGAGCAGCCACAGGATCGGCACCCATGCCTGTAGAAATATTTGTACTTTGCATTTGACCCATCCTTCAATACTACAGTATTGGGCACCATGTCTGGGTCCTTGGGTAGCTGCAATGCAGCACCCAGGGACTCATCTCCTAGCTGGAGAAGTTGCCTATTTTATATAGAAACACTGAATATGCACGTTTCACTGAAAAGCCCATGCAGGATTGAAATCAAACCAAGGACCTTCTTGCTGTGCGGCTGCTTTTCCCATTAGGCCGTTCTTCTCAGTAATCAAAACATCAGCAACAAGTTGGGACTGACTTACAAGGTGACAAGATATGTAAACATCAATAAGGTTAGGTATAGAGATGCACTGAGTAAGAAAAGTACCAGTATTTTGGGTTTAGACAGACAGGAGTTACATGATGTTATAACAGCCTGTCTGCAGCAGTCAGGAGTTTGAAGGGAAAACTCTATTGTGGACATGGCCCTGGTGCTGGCCTTCTCTGTCAGTGCTAAACATAAGTTGATCTCTGTGGACACCAGTGTGCACCAGATGGCTGTCAGACTCTTACATGCACACACACACACACACAGACACACACACTTCTCACCTCACTGTCTCACACATCCACAGCCCAGAGCCTCTAGTGACACTTCACCCAGATTAGAGCTGCCCCCACCACCTATGATCAGTTTTAGACATGTTATTAATAGGCAGAGTGACATCATCTATGAATGAGAAACTCTACAATGTTATTTTTTAATAATCACACTAAATTGCAACTTATTAAAAGAATAGGGTGTCTATTGACAAATTGACAAACCAGCCATCAGACATTAGGAGCATTCGCAGAATTCAGTCTTACAGGAAACCTATAAATTTGCAGATAGCAAAGTTAGCTAACAATAATGTATTATATCAAACATATATTAGATTTTATGATGTACTGATCCTAAAATGGATACTTTTATTGCAGCATGATGTTAAAGTGGGAACTTAGTGGGAACTTAATAGTGGGAGTCTGGCCATCCATTGAGTACTTTAGTACAAATACATGAGTGTTGGAACTGTTTATATACCTAGTTAATTATTAGAATGTATCTAGTAGGATTTTTTGAAAGAAGAAACTAATCATTTGTAGAATTATTGTCTTTTAAGCCAAGCTTTCATCTTATGTCTCCAGGTGACGTGATTGTTTACATAAACGACATCTGTGTCCTGGGCACGACTCACGCAGATGTGGTCAAACTCTTCCAGTCCGTGCCCATTGGTCAGAGCGTCACCTTGGTGCTCTGTCGGGGCTACCCTCTGCCCTTTGACCCTGAGGACCCTAATGCCGCAACGGGCACCTCTTTGACCCCCATTGGCCTGGAGCATCGCCCCCTTGTGGTGAACGGTCGTGGCAGTTATGACCCCTACCTGGAGTACCTGTCTCTGAGCTCCCAGTTGCCATCTCAGAGCCTTGCCGGGACACCTCACCCAGGGGACACACACTTGGATGGCTCCTCCCTACCCCCCACCACCCCTGGGTCAGCTGTGACACCCCACGAGGACACTGCCTCCATGGGCTCAGGCGGGACAGCAGCTGGAGCCGGGGTAACAGTACAGCCAGCCGAGCTGCTAACAGTGACTATGGTCAAAGGGTCGGAGGGATTTGGGTTCACTATCGCAGACAGTCCTACAGGCCAGCGAGTTAAGCAGGTGAGTGATCATCTCCTACTAAGAGTAGGAATAAGTGTCTTTGATTGAAATGCATGATAGTTCTGTACTTCCAGTATTATACTGTCTAAGATGTATAATGTGTTATCATTAGAACATTGCATAAGCTAAAATCATTACTTTGTTCGATAGCTAGCATAAGGAGAAAATAAATGCATTATTGATGAAAAGTACATCCTGTTGCCAGACAACACATCAAAGTAAAAACAATGGACCAAAGGCCTCACAAACTCACACTTTTTATATTATGCTTTGTGCATATTAGGTAAACCCAAGCCAGTGCTGGAATAGAGACTTATTTTTGATTCAATACATGTAAAAGAGCTATAGTTAAGTTATGTTAAAATTGTGTTTTGTTCTTTGTTCTTGTTTCTGAATACAAATTTTTTGCTACAAAACTAAGTGCATCAGTTCCTTTTCATATTTCAGCATTAGTGGTTTTTCCCATTAAAACTTGTTTGTAGTTTGCTCTTATCTCTGTTGTATTGATTGTGATTTGAACTGAGTGGTGGAGATGGTTGAGCATTCTCTGAGTCTCTCTAATGTGTAGGTGACTGTGGCGCAGGTGTTGGAGCCAGGCACGCCACAGGGAGCGTCAAACCTGATCGAGGGGGACCTGATCCTGGAGGTGAACCAGCAGCCGGTGGCCGCAGCCGGACACAATCGTGTGGTGGAGCTGCTTAAGGAGTGTCCCGTGGGCGCAGAGGCCACCTTGCTCATCCAGAGAGGGGGAGCAGGTGAGGCACGCGGCCCTGTCTGCCCGGGCCTTCTGCTCTCCTCAGGAGAGCTTGTTTTTAAATTAGAAGTCTGGGGAATTTTATATATGAGAAAGATGGAAACCTATGTTGGCTCTTACAGGCATTGTTGACTATGGATCTCAGTGAGAATATGATTTTTATATGAATCATTTAGAATATATTTGAGCCTAGTTTAGTCCTGACTTGGTTTGGTCCTGTTTCGGCCTGGTTTAGTCCATATTTTGTTCTGGGTTTCATTTCAGCTTCTAGATTGAATTCCAGTTCTAGTCACAAATTTGTTGTAGTGGGTGTGCATGTTTAAACACATCCTTCAATTAATATTCAAGCAGTTCTTTTTGATGGACATAGTTGTATTTTTTCATGATACAATGAACAGCTAAGTCTGATTTTATTATATTAAAATATAGTCCAGGCAGTTTAAAATTAGAATATGGATGATAATTTCAGACTATGGGGGCCAGCTTAGCATCCTCTATTAATGGGAAACACTGAACCTATGTGACTTACTTTTTTTTCTAAAATTGAAATATATCTTTAAAATACAAAAATTACAGTTATTGTGCGACAGACTATGAGCAACAACTCAAAGTCTGACTCTGAAATGATGCACAGTACACTCAACAGATTTTACCATAGATGTTACAAGTTGTGCAATTGCTTTCGTGTAATTTATCTTTCTGAGTAAAATTACATTCATAAATTTTACTTATAAGTTGGGTTCCCACTGGATGCAATAATCTACGCAAATCAATGACCATGTTGCTCAAAACAAAAACTAAATCTGTGTGGTGGCAGACAGAGCGTGTTTAAGTGTGCTGACCATCTGTAATGCCAGCAGCTCCAGTATCTCATATCCATCCTCCTGTCAGAGCCTCCAGAGCGCCCATTTAGTGTGTCTGCTCCAAGACAAAACCAATGAAACATATGGGGAGATGAGAAATCCTACATGCAGAGGATTTAACTGGTAAATTGTAGGCTTGTAACAAATTTAAGTGAAAATAATGAACTTTTACAATATTAATGGCAGACGCTTTGCATGAATTTGGTAAAATGGAAGAGGGAACTAAATAGACTATAAACTGAAGTAGCTCCCAGTAGTTTTAACACAGAAATCTTAAAACTACTGGTAGTTCATTTTAAACTGCACTGGTCCAAACTTATTGTTAACACATCCCTAGCATCCTGATTATTTACCACAATGAGTTTAGAAGCACTTTTCAAAACTTTTAAAGGTCAGAGCGGAGTTTTGTTGTCAAAACTAATTTCTCTTTATTACATGAAACAATTGAATACAGCCCCTTTAATACCATATCACATTTTGTATATTGTAACAACCCTATAGGAAAACAGTTACATCTGCCTACATTTTGTGAAATGTTTAGCACATCATATTTTTTGACTAATTTAAACAACAAGCTGCCAGCAAAGAGTAAGAGATTAAACTGTATGAATATGAGAGTAACATATCATCCACCCAGCTGCAGCTCCATATGAGGAAAAGTCAAGTGGACTCGACATGAGAGCAAGAGTCAAAGACATGCTAATTATGATCACTGCCAATTCAGCGCTGCACTATTTTTGGACAGATTCAAACTACTCCAGCTCATCTGGTTTAGTAAAGTCTTATAACATAATATTATATTTGCAAGAGAATACTAACAGTATCAAGACATAAACATAATTAAACAAGTCATTGGCTGGTTAATATTGAGATGATTTTTGAGTTGTTAGGAGCTCAGTGAGTCCCTACAAAACTGAAAGTTGGTGGTTCATTCCCAGGTCTGGCTAATGCAAACTGCTGTCGGGTCACTGGGGAAGACACTGGACTGGGCCTGTGAATCAGTGTGATAGTGAATGACTGGCGCTTGGTTTGAGTAGCTTTAGGGAAAGATTGACAGCAATGCTTTCGTCAGTCTGCCACATAGGCAAGATTGTAATATGATAGCACTCTGAAGGGGGAGTGACTTAGGATAGAGAGCAAAGTGAGGAAGGACTCAGAACATCAAAAACTAAAGTGAAACTAAGTTGTTTCCTGCAAACAAAGCATCTTCAAAACAAGGTAATACCACATACCACTGATTATTTTCCAAAAAATATATAACTAGAAATGAATACCAACTCATCCACAGCCCTTTTTTTACTACAAAGTGGATAAGAGAGTGGCGTAGTCGCATTTTATACAGTGTCCTCTTCACATTAATGTGCTCAAATAAAGCTTCATGTATATTGTTTAGGCATCTGGCTGGTCCAAACAAAATATCAGCATGGCCTGCATATTTAAGGCCGATAGTTGATCCTCTAAAAAGTGCAAATGTCGGCCCTGATATATTGGCCAAACTATATATCAGTCTATCTCTATTTGTAACCTTTCTTGAGCCGTGGTGACCTGGAGAAAGCCATCCATGCATTTGTTAGTTCCCGCATAAACTATTGTAATGCTCTCTATGTGGGGATTAACCAAGCTGGTCTTCACCGCTTGCAGCTCGTGCAAAATGCTGCAGCTCGACTACTCACTAACAGCTGGAAACATGACCACATCACCCTGTCCTGTACTCCTTGCAGTGGCTCCCTGTCCACTTCAGAATTCATTTTAAAATTGTGATGTTTGTTTTTAATGCACTCAGTGGTCTTGCACCTTCTTATCTGTGTGACATTTTGACCCCTCACCAACCCAGCAGAGCTCTACGATCTGCTGGGCAACATCTGCTGGAGGTCCCCCGGTCACGTGCAAACAGTGGGTCAATCGTTCTTTTGCAGTCACCGGTCCAAAACTCTGGAACTCTTTGCCCATTGAGTTACGTTCCATCTCTGACCTGCCTCTGTTTAAAGCCAAACTTAAAACTTATTTATTTAGAATGGCTTTTAACACTTAGTGGCCCTATGACACTTTTCTTTATTTTAATGGTATAATGTGCTCGGTTGATTTGTATGATGTTTATTGTTTTTAATCGTGTTTTTAATGTTGTATAGCACTTTGGGCAGCTTTGGTGGAAGGTGCTATAGAAATAAAGTTTGATTGTACATTTATTCACCGTGGGAAGAGTAACCACAACTTTTACTCAAGTAAGAGTATTGTTCCTTTAATAAAAAACATTACTCAAGTAGGATTAAACATATGCGGCTAGAAAACTACTCTGAAAAGTACGAGTTACTCAAGTAAATGTAACTGAGTACTACCCACCTCTGGCAATTCACATGTATGATTTGGTTCATTTCTAGGGCACAAATTAAGCATCATCTGTTCCTTTAAGCAACACTCCCCTTGAGATCATTTGAGCACATCAGAATGTAACCTTGTATTAGAGAATAAATCAAAATATATAACGACAGAAGGGACAGGTGAGGAGGAATTTAATATAGCAGCTGTTTTCAGGTTGTTGAAATGTGGCCTGAACCATGTGGATTATGGTTGTCTCTCTCTTCCACAGTTCCCTTGCAACATCAACCACCTGCACAGATATTCAATGGCTCAGCTTAAGTGTTATTTGTTCCACATGTAAGACAGCCTAGTGTTTTTAAATAGATCTTACCATAGGGTAAAAATCTGCCTTGATCATTACGTAGTGTTTTCCACCTCCAAGCCAGTAACATTGCTTACTAATACCATCTGCACTGCTTTATACTTAGTTAAGTTTAGTTAAGTAATTAGTCTAAAGTTAAAGTAATTTGTGTTTTTTCAACTACAATCACAGGAAGCAATTGTTGATACCTATTGTCTTTACATGTTTTTATGGCTTATGCTTTGAAAATTATTACCTTAAATAATTAAACTATGTACCTCTTGTCTCCATGGAGATTGTATTGCTTTGCTTGGAATGATTTACAGTAAATGTCTTCTTGCATTTTTTCAATTTTCCATACATCTGACCTGAGGTTTGGCCTGGTGGTGCCATCTGCTTGTTTGTCATACTGTGTAGGGCTGCAGGATTATTCAGTTAACTTGAAATAGCAGTTGGAATGATTACAATTAGCAAATCGACTGCAACGACTGCAATTATTCAAGTAACATATTTTTTTCTGCAAACAGCCAATTATCCTGTTATTATGCAAAGAAATCTGCTAACTCTGTATTTTAGAAATTCCACATGTTTTGAAATGTATAGGAGTCCATATTTTAGTCTTTGCCAAAATCGTGCTGAATACTGAACATTCTAGGAAAAACAATAACATCTGCATGGAGTCAGTAGCATACCCTCCTCCAGAAAAGTTACATACTGCATCTTTTAACAAATTAATTAACAGTATTGTCACATTAGTGGAAGACATCTAATCTGTAAGTGCAGGTTTATTAAATCAAAGTTGTTAAGGTGCTGATTTTATGCCATTCATGTCCACAGTACTGGCCCTTTATAGACTTGTATTGATAAAGTCGTTTCTTTGGTCTAGGCAGATTGATTGTACTCTGTAAGCCTGTTCAGTGAATCACTCCTGATTACACTAAGGACAGTAAATTCCACCGGGTCCCTGCACAAGGCTACATGTTTTACAGCTAATTTACTGTTAATTGTTTTTAAGTCTCTGAGCAGGGGCCTATGTGCTGCTCTGGATTTTGTGTTTAGTATTGAGAATCTAAAGGGCCATGCAGGACCAGTATGTGCCCCCTGGTGGTTAGCTTATGCAATAACAAAGCTATTACATTGTGCAGATGCATACTACATAACTTTGGTCTTACCCTAGTTATTAGAATCAAACAATTGTATGAGAATAAACTGTGCAGAAACATTTTCAGATGTTTTAGAAGATTCCATTGTTTCTATTCCTTTATCTTTTGACATTCAAATCCTATGAGGTAGGATGTTTTATCTATAGCTCAGAACTATTGTGAATAATGTCTCTAACTTGCATAACTCAGTTCATCCCAAAAGTAACTTACTCTCCTTTCTCAGTCCCCATTTCTTCAGTTTTATTGTGGGTTTTCAGTTTTTAAAATATATATCTTCTAGTTGGTGGCCCTTTACTAGAAAATGAGCATTTGAGTTTCCATGCAATGCCTAAATGATGATACTCAGACCAGTGTCTCTGCAGTTCTTGTCACTATGATTTATTTGCGCAGTAACTGATGAGCTTTAATTTAGTTTGGTGACAAGATCAAACAGAGCAATATCACAGCTGCCTTCAGCATTTAGCCTACACTGGTGAAATATAGGATAATCATCATGCAGTGTTATTAAGAAGAATTAGCATAAGCAAATTAACTAGTTTTGTCTGTTATTCAAAATGGTTCTCTTTCTCTCGACCATTAACATAAGTTTAAAAATCTATGTGTCTTCCCCCAACCATACTATTATTATTATTATGATTATTATTATTAGTTTAAATGGGTGCTATGTAATTTTTCGCTATTTGTGGACTCGATGGATGGAATGTTCCACTATTAAACCTATCTACCTCCACAGAGATGAGCAGGAGACGCCAACAGGCTATGATAAAGGTCAGATCTGTGAAGATGTTATTCCACTTATTGTAAAAATGCATATTTTAAGGTGTTTTTTTGTAATAAAAAGTGTAATCAATGTGTAATGCCACATGGTGGAACATTCCTGGTAAAGGAATGTCATCTTCATGGAGACAAGCAGGTGGCAGAATTGCAAAATTCCATAGTATACATTTTTTTTGAACTGATATTTATCTTGAATAACATTTTGATTACTTTAATTCTACTGCTCCATTTTGGCGTTGTAACACTGAAGTGTCCCCATTATGAGACATATATATCTTATCTTATGTAAGACGACATAAACTGCTTATAGTTTTGCTTTATGACTTTTAGGCTTTGAATTTAGCATCCACCCTCCTCAACCACAAGTCATTTCTTCTTCAAACTCCATTCCACTTTCTCTCAAACTAGTCAGGCTACAGACGTGTGGGTCTGTAGCCTGACACTCCGCCCACATCGCTTCTCTCCACAGGGTCAACCAGGGGACAAAGCATCTCTTCTAACTCACTCATATGAAACAAATGTCAACCTGTTCTGTTTACCTTTCCGTAGCTGAGAATTTCATGCAGATGTCTACATTTGTGTGGTTGTTTGTAGCGTGGGCCCAGTTCCAGATAGATTTCCCTGAGTTTGACACTGAGCCAACCGCAAACAGGGAGTGTTTTGCACCCACCAATAAGGACACATGGTGATGGCAGGGTGTGTGTGAGCAGCCATTCAGGTGGAGTTCTGAGAGGCGTCCAGGTCGCAGCAGGCGAGTCTGTCGAAGCCGTCTGCCAAACTGCCTGACCACACTGCCTTGTGAGAGAGAGAGAAAGAGGGGTAAATAAAGAGAAGGAGAGAGATAGAGAGAGAGAAGAGGAGAGGGTGAGAGATAAGGAGGGAAAAAAGGAGAGAGGTGTTGTAAAACAAGGGGGGGGGGGGGGTAAATAAAGAGAGGTAGAGAGGGACAGATAGGAAGGGAAAAAGGAGAGAGAGTGGAGGAGAAGGACCTAGAGAGAGGGGAAAAGGGGGAGAGAATGAGAGGCAGAAGACAGGAGAGAGACAGAAGCAAGTTGAAGAAGAGATAGAATGAGAAAGAGAGAGAGAGAGAGAGAGGATACATACCCTCCGACCCCTTACCCCTCATCAGCATGCACAGGAGCATCCTGTGTGTATGAATAGGCATAGTATTAGCATTTAAATGACACTTAAAAGTGTGTGTGAGTATGGCACCTCTTCTAATGGGAGTGGACAATTGGTCTGTAGCTAACGCCATGTTTCCTTCGCTTGGTCCTCATGAGAAGCTTCCCTGGAATCAGTTATTAGGGTTCCTTAAGGGCTTTCCTATTCTCTGCTGAACACACGCATTAGTGACAGCCTCCCACGGCGGCTCCCTCTGCTGCCACACTGCGGAATCACGTCAGCACCACGGACAGCTCTGGGGAACACAGAAGGCTATACCAGTGACTCTGTTCTTCCTTCTGTACTCAGCTATAGCTTAAAGTGTACATCATTTTATATCCATTTGAACAGTATTAAACCCATAATTCGCTTCTTCAAAGTTTATGTTCATTTGTTAATTTCAACAATAAGTGAACACTCTTATGCAATACACAAAGAAATAGAAATATTGACAGCTGTTTAAAGTAGCCCAAAGTTTGGACTTTCTTTGGACTTTAGTTAAGAGTTGAGAGGTGGAAACCATTTGTTTGTGTGTTTTTAAGCTGAGGTTTATAAAAATAATCAAATCCTTTGCCATTTTTTGAATCTCTAAAATCCAACATTTAAGGTGCTGAATAATTTATATTTACTTATATTTTGAATAGATGTAAGGACGATTTTTCAAAGTACAGAACAACAATATGGTCCAACAATCTGATCATGTGACTTCACAACATTCTTGGCTCCCTATAATTTAAAGAGGTTTTAATAGAGCTGGACGTGTGTTGCTGTCCAGCGCTTTTGACCTGCTTTATGGTTAATATATGGTTTACCATATGGTTTACTGGGCATATCCACATGAAATAAAAACTAACACAGTATAAATATTTAGATTATTTTCTCACAGTAACTTCAGAAACTGGTGCCAAATTCGGCTCCAAATATGAGATGTTTGTCAGCTAAAATAACTTTAAGCCACAAGATTAATATGGCAAGTTTGTAGAGCCAATCCATAATACACATCGCTAAGATCCCATTTGTGTTTGCATGTTTGGAGATTTGTACAGTACATCTCCAATAGAGTTACATAAGGCCCTGCCTTTAATCTAAAATTATGACTTCACTAATATCTGACATCAAATCTTTTCAACCATATTATTCTTTCCCACTCAAACAAACTAGAGACACAATTCTTATCAAATCAAGTCCTTTTTCACATTGTCATATTACTATTTTCCTTTCTTTTCCATAAACAGCATGTCTTTTTCCAAGAAAATCTCATATATCCATATCAGGGCCCTCTCTTAAGATGTCTTTGCCCATATCAACAGTGCCTGCGGGATAGCACTTCACTTAGCATGTTTTGTGCTCGCTTTTCACATGTGTAAAAAATCTGCCTGCATAGTTCTCCTCCTTATCCTAATGTGTGTATTTAGGCCTGGGAAACATAACAACTGTGTATGTCTTTGATTCTCTACATCAGGGAGATGGGTTGATGAGATTGTTTTTGCAATGTGGCATGCACTCTGCTTCTAACATGTAGATAGAAAATGACTTGGTGAGGAAAGCGAAGAGCGTGAGGGGTGCAAGATTTGGGGGGGGGGGGGGGGGGGGGTAAATTTGCTCCCAGCTAATGATGTAATTATACTGAAAACAAATGCAACAAGCGTTTAACACAAACAAAGTCAAAAGTGAGGGTGGTTTAAAGCATCACACTGGGAGTTTTTTACATAATCAGGAATGAAGATGTTAGTTCTTGAGATGTTTTTTTGTTTTGTTTCCATAGTTACGTAAGCATTAGAGGGAATGTTGTATGTGTTGGATTGGAGATTTAGTTAACCAGTACTGTTTTATAGAGATTGGAGGTAGTTTATTATGTTAATATGCCTTTTTGTGCTGGAGGTGAATATGTAAAGTAGGACTTAGAGCAGTGGCGTTGAATGAATGATCAGGTTCAACATTTAAGTTTTGATATTTATTTATTTTAAAAAAAATCTTACATGGAAAACACAGTATAAAAAGAGTATTTATCATCTTAAAATCTCTATTGTTTTAACATTAGGTTAACTGAAAATTTTGTGATCTGTGATGGCACTTTCCTGAACTCTATACTTGCTCCTGTGGCATCATCACCCTAAGGAAAGTGAATACATCTAATTGCATTATGAAAAAAAAATGTATAAGAACACACTGCCCTAGTCCATTTCTTACAACAGAATTAACATAGGTGGGTGGAGTTTCATGCATAAGGACACAATGACAGTATTCGCTAGTCAGCAATGTGATAAAGTTACCAACATTTAGGTTTTATAAGATGAAGATATTTTATTACTTGAGCCACTGCCACCTTAGAGGTCTTATATTACACAAAATTTACTCTTGTGAGATTTAAGCCATGTTACAGTGTTGTTACCTCATCAAAAACATACCTGGAGTTGTATTTTGTTTCATTCACACTTATTTGAGTAACCCTTTATTATTAGTCTGTCTACTTCTCCAAAGCTCAAATTGCTTTCTTCTATCTTATGATGTCATGAAGCAGTAGTTTTCAAATTAACAGCTCCTTTTACCTTTAGTTCAGTAGAGATTGGCATTTCCAGGGCTGAATTATCCAAATGATTCTAGTAAAGGTGTATGGAGCTTAAAAACACAGTGGAGCACTTCCTATAGTGTTTTCTGTTTGTGTAATATGGGTCTTTTAACTAAACTTGGACAAAATCAGGACTAAACCAGGACTAAATTCAAATCATGGTCAAATCCCTAAAATAAGATCTGCCCTATCGATAATAAAACTTGATTAAATTAGCTATTTAATTTTTCATTTGAACTCTGAGTAACCTAAAAATACTGGATCTCCAACATTAATTTCCAACAAGTGTATTTTGCTGAGCTGTCTCGTTGCAGATATAAAGCATGTGGTCTTATAAATATTGCTGTCTGACTCTGACTGCTCTTTTCTCTCCCCCCTCAGGCCACATCTCTCCGTGGAAGGCGTCCAAACAGGTGAGTGATCCTCTGTCTTGTTGTGTGCCGCTTTGAAAGAGCGCAGAGATATTGTTTTGATTGTCTCATCTGCGTCTGAGCATTTGACCGGTGCTTTATTGGCAAATTAGGTTGACCGGTTCACATCATTCACTCTGTAGACTCTTCTATGTAGGTTTTATTAAATTATTTTTATTTGCTATGTAGAGAGGTATATTAGTCATGGAGAAGTACAAAGCAGTGGTTCAAGAAATCACTCAAGTATGATTAAAAAAGTATTTGGAAGATTAAAAAGGTATTTGGGGAAGCTACTACTCAAGTAAGAGTAACTATTAAAGTAACTGCCTGGACATAACCTCTGATTTATTAATTGAAGTATTTTCAAAGGATAGACCACAAAAAGTGATGCAAGAAATACAAATGTTCAAATAATTTAATATTGTCAACATAAAGCTTTTGTCACTCATACACTAACCAAAACTTGGAAGTAAAGGTATGGTGTCTGAAAACTACTGCAAATATAATCTATGATGCTAAACAGGAGTAGCTAGCTGCAGGTACTCATAAAATATTGTGGCGTGTATGCATGTTTGAAGGTTGATGAGCACCCAAGGGACGCGCCCACCCATACACAGGGAGAGCTTCCAGTAATAGAACACATATCTGTGCCTCAAGATCCAATATAGGCTGCATATTCTTTATGGCAGGAGATAATTAGAATGCATTTTTACTACAAATTTTAGTCTTTTCATATTCTTTCAACAATAACTTTTGCTGTGCCTTTGATGTAGTTACCAGACCAGTGGGACCAGCATGGAAGCCCTCAGACCAACCTCTCCGGTCCGGTGCTACCCCCAGGCACACCCTTCCCGAACCAGCCCCAACACCGGACCTCAGTGCCGGACTCCACTGAGGGCTTTGACCTCAACAAACCCGACCCCTACGACCTGTACGAGAAGTCCCGGGCCCTTTACGAGAGCAGACGTGAGCACTGAAATCTACCTAAACACATGCTTTACAGTAATGTTTTGTAATATTAGCTTGTGTTTGTGCCAGGTCCTGAGTACGAGGAAGTGGAAGTGCACCTCCTGAGGGAAAAGACTGGATTTGGGTTCCGGATCCTGGGGGGAGACGAGGCGGTGCAGGCTGTGAGTCCGGACGCCCGTGACAAGGCTCGTATGGGACGGGCTGGTTCACACACTCTTAACCTCATACATCGGCATCATCATTAACATTATTAATAATTTTAATGTAAACTTATCCGTGGTGCTCAAGATCATTTAGATATTTGCATTCAACAGAAGTTTATCCAAGCCACTATGCCTTTTATTCAGGTCAGGAACTTAAAAGTTCGAGTACTTTTTCACTAAAAAACAGTTAACATCATTTAATTTTGAGATATTACTAAAATACTTGCCTAGCTCTGTGTAAGTTTTTTTTAATTATTTCAGTGAAGTTTATAATTTTACTTTTTGGGTGGAGACGGGCAGCAGATGTGACGTGTATAGAGGCAATTCCAGTTCTGTTAACGAATGCCAAAACTTGATTAAAGTACACAATAGTTATGATTACATAAATAAAAATAGATGACAACGCCTTTATTTTGTTTGCCTGGGATCCAGAATACAGACTTCTTCAGTACTTTATGAAGATATGAATCTGGTCATAGGTGAATCTCCCCAAATTCAGATGGACATGATTGATAGGTGGATTAGCCTATCAGGGACACACATGGTCCGTCCATATTGGAAAAAATAAAGGAAAAACATATCACAGGGGGCTGAAAAACATCACAGATTTCTGTAGAAACAATGAGCGAACCACTAAACTCTGTTAATCTGAAGTGAGATAAATTAGATTTTATTTGTAAATTATGGGTGACCAATGAGCTCCTTTGTTTTTGTTTTAAATCCATCATTTGAAAAAAAACAACAAATCGGATTGCATGATCACATTGCACGAAACATCAATCTGTATAAAAAATACAAGCAAATTGCCTGGCAAATCCAAATCTTTCTGGATTTGCCAGGCAATTTCCCAATTTCCCTACATTTTGAATGGAGTTTTTCGTGTTGATGACATAAATAGAGGAATTGTTTGAGAACTCAGCACTACTTCCTGTGTTTTTGCACTTTTCCTTTTGTACAGTCCTCCTTTTTTACACAAACTGACACTTAACTATGATAAATATTTACCAGGTACTATCCCACCAAACCAGTCATATTTAGAAAAACATGAAACTCTGTCATATGCACTTTAAAGCTTGGGATTTCCACACTGCAGAAGGAATGAGGAGGTGAGGTGAGGAGCCAGTACTTCCTGGTTGATGGAAAATAAAAATACTTCATTATTAGCTGCAGATAGCATGCAGCAATCTCATTTTGTCACACAGTGCAGATTTTACAATGTACTTTTTGGGGAAAAACACAAAATAAACTAATTTACAAAAAAGTCAGGCACCCCAACTTCAATATAAGGTCTGCCTCATAAAAAAAGATATAGATATATATATATAGAGAGAGAGCCGTTTTGGAGGTTTTGCAGTAAAAAGTTGTTTACTGTTTATGGTATTTTGAGCCAATTCACCCCAGGGCCATAGTTTGGACATACCTGCATTAGATCCTCACACACACACAGATATAACCAATATCTTTTTTATCCCTACACTACTGTAATTACAATAACTCCTCTGTGCTGCTACTTCTTCCTCTTCTCCTTCATCTGTGTTGCTAATATTGATTGTCTCAAACAGATTGTTATTGGTGCCATAATAGAGAACACTCCGGCAGAGCGTGATGGACGACTGCGGCCCGGCGACGAGCTCATTTCGGTGGATAAGAACGTGGTTGCTGGGAAACCACACAAATATGTAATAGACCTGATGCATGCAGCTGCTCGCAATGGCCAAGTCAGCCTGACAGTCAGGAGAAGGGTGCACATGCCTGGTGAGGACTGCTTTGGTTTGCTCACATTAAAAAGACAATGTAATACGTTGCATCACTGACAGCAAGTTAAAAAAAATCCCTCTTTGTACTTAAGTTTAATGTTCCTCTCAACATCTGACTCTATCCTGACTTTCAAACATGGACCTGTATGTCCTCTATTGACTCTTGGAGTATAAATATAATGAATGTGTAGAGGTAGACAGTTGCATAGGAGTTCCTCAGCAGAATGCAAAGAAAGGAAAAGTTTGCCTTTGACGGGGAATCCCTTTGGGATGTAGTGGAGTGCAGTGTTGTGTGTAATAAATGCTGCAAAACTGGCAACTCTCCAAAGAGGAGGTTTGAGGATGTCTTTGGCTGAAAACAGATTGTGTAAAATCATGACTCCCAGGGTGGTGTAGAAGGGAGGCAGATGTGCTTTTTGGTTCCAGGTGAAGCATACCATGTCATCTGTATCATGTGACCTGTGTCATGTGACCTGTATCATGTGACCTGTGCCTGATTGTCCACAGGTGAGCCCTGTCCGGTGAACGGCCGCAGTCCTGGCTCTGTCTCTACTCAGCACAGCTCTCCTCGCAGTGATGCCCACGCCGCTGCTCATGGTGTAGGCATCCCCACGGTCACTCCTGCCCCCGAGGGAGCAGCCCTGCAGACCAGTGATGTGGTCATCCACCGCAAAGAGAACGAAGGCTTTGGCTTTGTCATCATCAGCTCCCTGAATAGACCTGAGAACACTGCAGTCATCAGTGAGTCTGCCCCCACACACCATGCTGAGAGTGACACATGTTCAAATCAGAGAACACATACTTCATATCTGTTCATCATAAAATCCAACTCATTTTTTAATTTACTATTTATTATTACCATAGTGTACCTCTTTCAGCCCACTTTGACACACACGTAGAGGACAGTAGACAGCAATGTGACTTTCCCTGTCCTGTTTTAGCTGTGCCTCACAAAATCGGCCGTATCATCGAGGGCAGCCCTGCAGACCGCTGTGGGAAGCTGAAAGTGGGAGACCGGATCCTGGCGGTGAATGGACAGTCCATCATCAGCATGCCCCACGCAGACATCGTCAAACTCATCAAGGACGCAGGCCTCACTGTTACTCTGCACATTATCCCAGAGGAGGGTAAGAGCGCCGGTCAGTTTAAACTTATTCTTCTCTATACATAATGCTTCTTAATTTTAGTGGGTTAGTCTGTGGGTCAGAATGTCTCCAGTGTCTGTGTACACTGATGTATGAATGAAGGCACAGCCACTTGATATACACCTTTTTGTTTTGTGGGGGATAAAAATTGGTACTCATAAATTAAATCCTTCAATATAAGATCAACAACAGGGTTCAAAGATATGGGTCAGTTGTGGTTAAGATTAGGGTTTAGATTAAGGCTAGTCTTCACAAAACATGGAAACCTAATATAATGTGTGAGTATGTGTGTGAAGGATGGTTCCTTATTTCTTTGTCGTTTTGTTTCATTTTCTAGAGTAATTTTACATCATGACGATATATCACATTTTACTCAAATTTTCCAACTACCAACCAATGACCCTTCAAACGATTCTTATTTTGCCTTTTCACCTTCAGGTTCTCAGTCTGGCCCCAGCTCGGAGAAGCAGAGCCCTATGACCCAGAAACACAGCCCACAGACCCAGCCCACTAGTGTAGCCCAAATGAGCCAAGCGACGCTGCAGCCTGGTCAGCCACTGCCTGTGCCCAGTCAGATGCCCCCTCAGCCGGGACAGGTGGTTCAGAGTGTCCCTGTGTCTATCCCCATTGCCCCGGGGAGCCAGCCTGTGTCAGCCGGGAGCCAGCAGAGCCCAGTCACACAGCCCTCTGCCCAGCTCTACCTTCATGACGGCAGGTAAGCAACAGGACAGCCAAAACACAGGGATGAGGGATGGAGACAAAGTTAGATGGGTTTTGTTTTTTTCATTCTTTTGCAGTGTTTTAGTTCAAGTGGCACTCTGTAACTTTTCTAGTGGAGGCCACCTGTTTGTTTCCATAGAGGTGTTATCGCTTTGCTCTGAATGCTCCATAGTATAGTGGTATTTAACAAATATAACAAGCAGTTGCCACCAGGCCAAGTTACAGGCCAGGTCATGGCATGATGTGGAACATTACAAGCTAAGTAATCTCTATGGAGACAA
Organism: Periophthalmus magnuspinnatus; assembly: GCF_009829125.3. Classification (NCBI taxonomy): domain Eukaryota; kingdom Metazoa; phylum Chordata; class Actinopteri; order Gobiiformes; family Gobiidae; genus Periophthalmus; species Periophthalmus magnuspinnatus. The sequence goes on along the minus strand of NC_047131.1, from coordinate 16,663,731 downwards.
GCAGATGACCCAAGTTATGTTATAAAGTGTATATAATATATTATACACATCATATATGATATTGCACAACTTTTTAGACTTCTACCCCTCTATCCCAGCTACCCTTCTGTTTAACTGATATCAGTGATATATAGGCCAAAGCCTTTGTTATATATATTATTATATCTAAAGAAATATTTTCAGCCTTCACTGTTTTAATTTTTATTACACAAAAAATACATTGACCAAAACTATGATGAAAAATATTAGTTCACAAAATTAACACTGGTATTTAGTTATTTAGTTTTTTTATATGCCAAAAATGGATTGTAGCCTGTTGAGTTTTCTCTTTATTATTATCACTTTATTTATTTATTTTTTATAAAATTGGAACTGGCAAAATATAGACTTTTATCAGAGAAACTAATAGAACTGCTACTAAAATTCCCAATGCCTTATGGACATTTTCTCTAGTATTCCTTTTTGATAACTTTCTCTCCATAAAAGACCGTCTCTGACACTCAGACAGTAGCTGCACTTTGTTGCATAACACCACTTAGCTCTGTCAGTCTCAGTGAATAATTTAGCCTAAGGTTGCTCCTGTATGAAGCACAGAAGTGATGGAGAGGTGGTGCATGTGGACCTTGCTATAAAGGCGCCAGAAAAGAGCACGCAGACAATCTGAAAGGAAAGAGTTTTTGTGAGCATATTTTGCATAGGATAATAAATCAAGATATTTGTACTTTTTTATCGCGAAACTAAAGTTTTAACTATTTACGCTAAATACACTTTCTTTTGATTGTAGTATAGCCAAATAAACAATGCAACATTAGCCAGTAGAAATCCCACTTCAGTTGTACTTTAGTATCAGCCTACACCATCCTACACTTTTCTACAGTACATTATTACAGTCTATGATAACAACATTTAACCCACTGATTTATAACAGCTTGTAATAATATGTAACATGAATACTTAAACCCTGACTATAACTATGAGTTTGTATAGAGCGTACTTAATAAGGTTCTAAGTCTCATTCAATTGAGTTTCTCTTTCTTTAGCATTTCCAAAACAAACATGTAGCGAGCAGTGCCCTATAATACTGTATTCTTCACTCCCAGGTCAGAGGTTAAGGCCAGGCAGGATGTGAAACCTGACTTCCGCCATGCGCCCTTCACTGATTACAGGCAGCCCCCAGTGGACTACCGCCACCCCCCGGTCACCGACTACCGCCAGCCCCCCACCCTGGACTACAGGCATCCCCCAGGCCTGCTGGACTTCAGAGGGCACCCTACAGCGGCGCAGTTCCCCCTGGGGATCCCCGCCGACTTCAGACAGGTACTAGGACTGTCCATCTACACGTAGAAATGACAATGTTAAAGAGGGGGTATTATACAAAATCGACTTTTTGGAGCGTTCTAACATGTTACAATGCTCCCTCATCATAAACATGCTGAAGAGGTTTTACATGTCATCCATGCATGTTAATGAGCACGGCACTATTCAAACCCTCCTTACAGTAGCAATATGATTCTGTGCAAAGGAGGAATGGGGACTCATCATCAGAAGCAAAAATTAAACTTTTAAAACATGTTAATAAGTTGTTTTCTGCAAATATAGTATTTTCAAAACAATAAAGGTAACACAGTTATCTAAATATGTTATGTGTTAAGCAATTAATACGCCATAGAATTGTAATACCCCCTCTTTAAGCTCCCGAACCTATAATGCATTGTGTATAATAATACGCACACACAGTTATACTTATTCTGTGCGACTGGACTAAATGCTGTGCTATGTGCCTCCAGGACTATGACTACTTCACAGTGGAGCTGGAGAAAAGCTCCAAAGGTTTTGGCTTCAGTATTCGAGGGGGCAGAGAGTACAAGATGGACCTCTTTGTGCTACGCCTGGCAGAAGATGGCCCTGCTATACGCAATGGCAGGATGAGGGTAAGAAGACAGGGAGTATACTACATATACTACCACAGTAAACATATTTATTTTTATAGCACCCGAATTAGGGGGACTTAGACTGTGAGACAAAACTTAAAGGGTACTTGAGACAAAACAGGTAAGCAACCACTGCTGTAGGTGAAAGTGGCATGCATATATTAGAAACTATCTGACCCAAACCATTTCATCAAACAAAAAAGTCCCAAGTGTTTGGGAGGGTTAGGTTAAGCAGTTTGGCAATTTGCAATTATTAAAAAGAAAATAAATGGAAATACTATGTTTTATGTGGCTATTTTTTAAGCTTTCAAAGCAGCATGCAGGGTTGATGCAGCCCGGCTTGTTTTAAGCCTTTGCAGATTGAAGAGTGCCTTTGTTTGTTCTTGCCAAACCCTTTTGAATTGTGGTCTTTCATTGTTGCAGATGTCAGACTTTTTTGTCCAATGTTCTGTTCCATTCAGTCTCTTATTTGTAGTGCATGCTGCTGAATTGAGGAAGGCATCTCCTCCATTTAGAACAAAATCTATAACTTCTTTTTACCTCAGATTTGGAGAGTTTAGTGCTTTGGTCTTTAATTCTACAGAAATACTCACAGTTCACCAGTCATCTGTGTTATTTTGTCTTTCTTTTTTACACCTAAACCGCCATGTTTTGATACAAACTTAATTAATCCACCTTTTATTCATGGCCATGAAAATATTAGAGACAGGATATGGTTCCAGACTGTACGTCTTTATGAAGTATTATAAAGGTGTGTAGTCTTGGCTGGCCAGGCAACTTCAACTGCCTCAAACAGTATACACTTTACCATTGTTGGTGTTGATATACCTACATGGTTTATACCCCATGTCAGTCCTGTACCCACATGCTATACATTTTCTATCTAATTTATTTTATTATTTTATTTTTAGTTTAGTTTAGTTTAGCAAAAACATGTTTTTGGACATTAATATAGTAATTTGTTTTTTCTGCAATACAATTTCCCCAGTGTTGGGCTACTGAACTTGTGCTAAATCAAAAACTGAGCCTTAGGAGTCATTGCGTGAACAACTCTCCAGTCCCAAGCCTCTGCCCACAGTCTGACACTGCTTAGGGACATGTCTTTTTCCCTGGCAATCTTGTGCTCTTGAAGACTACACGTCATGGCCTCTTAAGTCCCTGGGTAACATGTAGAACAGGACTTTTTCTTGGAGCAGGAGGGTAAGACAGATGAGGTAGTCTGATCAGTGTATGTTTTTCAGGTTGGAGATCAGATCATTGAGATAAACGGAGACAGTACACGGGACATGACCCACGCCCGGGCCATCGAGCTGATCAAGGCGGGGGGCCGGAGAGTGCGGCTGCTGCTGAAGAGGGGCACAGGCCAAGTGCCAGACTATGGTGGGTCTGGACTGCCTAATGGACATATTTAGTTTTACCTTATTAACGCTTGTGCCATTTAGATTTATAGTAACCACGATAGATTTGTACTACATACGTAGTATGTCGCTACTTACTAACAACTCTTTCTGTGCAATAATTCTGCTAATCTTTCTTGTCCATGTGTAATAGCCCTGCTGTTGTTTCTAATGACGCTGTAGGCCTTTACTTGTATTACTTCCCTCAGGATTGGTACCTTCCAACCTCTCCATGTGCATGAAAGGTGACACACTAAGCTCCCCATATTTCTTCCTAATGGGCCACTCTAAAGACACGGTTCGTGGATACTGCATGTCTTTACTTCTGGATTCAGCTCTTACATGTGCTGTCTGCATGAGTGTGTTGTGCATGCACAAGAGCAACTGTGGTTTAAGTGTTGGTCAAGGGTCAGATCAGACGTTTTAGTGTTGACACGATGCATGTCTGCACCAGTGCAGTGACAGATCAAAGAAGCTCTGAAGATGTGACACGTGTGTAAACATGTAGGTACATGTGTACCTATGTATAGTGCACATACCTGTGCACATGTACACATGTATCTACTAGTATGTGTGCTGCATACAGTATATGATGGCTCTGATGTTTGAATGCTCTTGTTTGACAGTTGTGGAGCATGTGCATGTCCCACAGCAACATGTCTCTGTCCCTCACACTGTGCTCTGTTCCACAGACTGTGGCGGCCCCTGGACTCCCCTTTCTACAGCCCACTCTGCCCTGCAGGAAGTGACCCTGGAACTGCACCCCACCCCCCTGCTCTCATCCCATACAGCCCCGGAGTCCCCTCCTCAGCTCTCTCTAGAGGCCACAGTGTACATGGCAGAGAAAGCTCCACAGCCTACAGAGCACAGCTCCAGCAGGGGGCCCTCAGGTGGCAGGTCCACCCAGCAGAAGAGTGTGATCAGGGGCCAGTGCGGAGAGGCAGAGGGGCCTCGGCTGCTGCCTGCTAAAGCCATCCTAGGCTCCAGTGACAGAAGGCAAAGGGACACTTGCTCCCCCTGCTGTGAGAGGAAGTCTCTGCACGCTCAGACCGGGAGCACCGTGTGGTCCTGGGACTCCTATGTGAGTGTGAATGGTGTGTCTGTGGGCAGTGCAGATGGGAGCCTCCAGGAGAGGCTGCTATCCAGAGCCAGTCTCAGAGAAGAAGAGCGTTCTGGGGCATACAGTGGGCCGTACTTTCCCCCCAAAGCTGTGGAAGAGCCTCCTGCTCGGAGCACTGCTGCCTCCCCCAGGCCCTGGGGTGTCCCAGACAAACTGCCCGGGACACTGCGCTCCTGGACGTCCACTGTCAGCAGGTAGAAAGGATCCAACTGGCTTGGACTGGTCATGCTGTGTGCTCCCTGCTCACTATGGGATGTTTCAGAGAAGCCTCTCTCATCTCTCCTGTTTCTCTCCATGTTTCTCTCATCTCCAATCTTTTTACAAGAGGATTATTACACCCACAACCTTAAGCAGAACTTTCACAGCTATAGTAACCTAGAGTATACAACCAAATGCAGACTATAGAAGCAAAGTTTATGTTCAGCAGAGCATTTGAAATGGACACATGTACACTTGTACCTTTAAAGGGGCGTCTTCACCAGGATCACGTTATTCAAACTCAAGATACAGATACAGATTTGTCTGAAGGCATTTCTTTGGGCTCATTTTCTCTGTGCAGCAAAGACACTGAACAAGTCATCTGAGAAAGAACCAGCGATACATCCAGAAATGTGACCAATGTGAGTCATAGGCGTATGCTAGCAGTGGGAATGTCATGCCTACCAATAAAACATATACTGTAAATGTAAAGTTGTGAAAATATGTACATTTGATAATATGGAGGCGTTGTTGTAGATAAAAAGAGGAGCAAACTCACCGGGACAGTATTTTAGGTCTATTACTGTCATGGCCTGGTCTATAACTACATATCAAAACTGTGCGAGTCACCAAACCCAGTGCATGAGTATACAGCACTATGTTAGACAGGGACCCGTGTCTTTAGCCCTAGCCTTTAGACAAGACGTCCTCTGTGGAGCGTTTTCATGTCCAACTCACTTTAATTCTGTCAATGGGACTGCCGGAGCGCTTAGTAAGACCCATGATGTTCTCTAAGTTACATATCACCTCGCAGTCATCGTGCAGAACTGTGCTGTATTCATTTTTGCTCAACAAACTTTGGTCTGCTCTGTGTTCCCATTTCTGCGTATGCCTTTTACTGTGCTAAGTGTACCAGACCACTGTGGGAGAGGGGCGTGGGAGTGGGGACAAAGAGGAGGACTGTGCTGGGGTGGGCCGGAGTGCCTTACTCAAACTAATGCAGTTCAGTTTTGCTTTGTTTTTGAACTGAAAGCAACTTCATGTGACAGTGCGCTGGGGCTCTGCAATAACTCCAATTTTAATTTTAATCAAGATTGAAATTCTCAACGACATACCTGGGTGTTTTTAATGACCTATAGCCGATCTTTTGTCAGTTAAAGCATGTGGTTAGCAGCAGAGTAAAAAATGTGTTAAATTGAAATGATTAAAGGTGCACTATGAACTTTTTCTGGTGGGGGGTCGGCTACCATGGCATGGAGATGTTATTGTGTTGCCTGCAATGTTCCGCAGTATGGCATTCAACATATCTATCCTGCATTTATTAAATTACAAATGTTTTTTTATTGTACAAAAATACTTTGAAACACATTGATTGGCTTGTCTCCATTGAGAAATATTATTTGAACACCATGCTGTGGAATATTTATAGACATCTCCATCATAAAAATTACATAGTGAACCGTTAAATGTCTTTATTCATTCAGGAAATGAATATTTTTTTTAAAAAATTGATTTGTTCTTAATAAGACAAAATCAGATTTAAAGGAACTGTATGCAAGATTTTGATTAAACACAGCCTACCAATGTCCCAGATACAAGGTAAACATGTTCTAATCAAATATAGCTTTTACTGATAAAAATTCTAATGCTGATTTATTCTTAGTTACAAAACCATTGGACATGATGGCCATCCTGCAATATAAGCTGCCCATATACTGGGAATGAGGAAAACTTGTATGTGTCCTTCAAATGCAGGTTAAGGCACTGGCGACCCAGGTTCAGTTGTGATTGTGGGAACATTTTTTAAAAATAAAAAAGAGCACAGGGTACACACAGCATTTTTAAAATCAAGATTAATCAAGATTAATCAAGATCAATCAATACAAGGGAAAAAAGTATTGATGAATTTTTTTGTCATATTCTCCAGCCCTACAGTGCACACACATTGGCAGACTGTGGAACCCTCTGCTTAGGCTCAAATCAAGCGATACATATACAGTACAAGTCAAGCAGTGACCTGATGCACTCTACACAGCTCTCAAAGACTGCCCTTTTTCCACATGTTAAAGGGGATTCAATGTAGCTTGTACAACTCCATTCTCTCTGAAGAAGTCAGTGAAGCAATTATCAAACCATATTCTGTGTTTTTTCCGAGCGCGTTCCACTCACACTGCTGCAAACGGCTCCATCTCCCGCAAATATAATTTCAGACCAAGCATAATTCATCCGAAAACACATTTTATCAGCTGAAGAGTTGAAGCATGCTGCTAAACTGAGCTATGCGTTTTCTATCTCCATCAGTAATCAGTCAAACATTTGCTTTATTCAAATAGAAAAATAGAGCTTTCAAGTATTCAAGGTTGAGATGTAAAAACAAAAACTGTGCTGTGACAATTCTGTAGCCAAACTTAATACACTGGGGGAGCAAAACTTGCATTGTATCAGAATTCACAGACTCGAATAGTGCAGTGCGGTGCGAAGGCTGTAGACATGTTTTATGGTACAATGTGGAGAAAGGTGAAACTCGTGTCATCTGTCTCTGTCCAGGCCACCCCCTTTGCCTGCCGTGAGTGATTTTGTAAACAGAAAAGAAAAAAATGGCTTTATTTGTTAAGAATGGAGCGTTCATAACCCTCCCATTGAGATCAAGTATAACTGTGTAGTGCTAATTGTGTACTATCCACCTTGTACAGCTGTATTCCTACAAATATGGTTTACTGTATCATTGATACTGTAGTTTCAAAGACGTGAACAACTATTTTTATGAAATGCGACAGTACTGATATATTACATTTTGCTAAAAAACAAAAAACTTGTTTACTGAAAGATATTCTGAAATACTGTCAATAAACTCTTGACATGGTGTAAAACACTCTTTGTAATAGTCTGCTTTATACTCAGTGACATTATACCACACAGGATCGTAAACGTTTATTATATCACTTATTGTTTGATATGAAACCACTCATTCAGTAAGTTACATTCATGTCCTAGAATTTGATGACGTCACCAGCCTATGCAGCTCTACAGTAGATTCATCATTTATGAAAGAAATATCCAGACTTATGATCAACAAATGTAAAGCTTTATCATTATTTGTCTGGAATTGCCTCCATAAACTTGCCATACTAATCTTACGGCTTAAAGCCTCTTTCTAAAGACACAGTTCCATATTTCTTTATTTATACTGAAGGAGAAGACATTTGAGCCAGTTTTTTGTTTCCTGTGGACAAGCCCAGTAATTACAGAGACATTAAGCATAAACCAGGTCATCTAATTTACAAACTCTACCATAAAATTGGGACTTCCATCCATCCATTTTCTTCCGCTTATCCGGGGCCGGGTCACGGGGGCAGCAGTCTAAGCAGGGACTCCCAAACTTCCCTCACCCCAGACACATCCTCCAGCTCCTCCGGTGGGACCCCAAGGTGTTCCCAGGCCAGCTGAGAGACATAGTCCCTCCAGCGTGTCCTGGGTCTTCCCCTGGGCCTCCTCCCGGTGGGACATGCCCAGAACACCTCCCTAGGGAGGCGTCCAGGAGGCATCCTGAGCAGATGCCCGAGCCACCTCAACTGGCTCCTCCACTTGTATCCGCGATCTTGTCCTTTCGGTCATTACCCAGAGCTCATGACCATAGGTGAGGGTAGGAACGTAGATTGACCGGTAAATCGAGAGCTTCACCTTCCGGCTCAGCTCCTTCTTCACCACAACGGACCGATACAGCGACTGCATCACTGCAGACGCTGCACCGATCCGCCTGTCAATCTCACGCTCCATCCTTCCCTCACTCGTGAACAAGACCCCGAGATACTTGAACTCCTCCACTTGAGGCAGAGACTCACCAACCACCCGGAGAGGGCAAACCACCTTTTTCCGGTCGAGAACCATGGCCTCGGATTTGGAAAAAATTGGGACTTCTCCATCTCAATTTGAAACTATAGAGATTCTACAATGCTGGGTTTCAGATGACACCACATCATTCTATAAGCCAATAATATTTCACACAGCTGAGGGCAGCAAAAATTATATTGCTAAAATTTAGTGTTTATATTGTAATACAAGTTCTTGGGCCTAGTCGCATACAGAAATCATCAGGTTCAACATTTGTGAATTTACCTTTTAGATATTTCATGGCAAAGTACAGTGTAATCAACAGGGGAAACTGGCTCTTGTGCCCCCATCTGGGAATATGACATCATCACATTGTAGAATCTGAAAATCACCAACATATTGTTTTATCAGGGACCAGAATGACAGCGGCTCAGGTGGGTACTGTTGTGTTGTTCTTGGGCAAGACACGTCGATGCCATTTCCTATGTTTGAATATGCTGAGTGAATGAATAATCAGAATTGCAAATATTGTCCATTTCATAGTGTTTCAGGGCTCTTTGGACTGGATGGGAGACCTTTAATGTTCATTGTGATTTTCTTTTAGTGGTGACGTTTCACTGTTTTCCTGCACAGTCAGAGATGTCTCCTGAGTGAAAAAAAAAAACAAAAACAATATTTAGAAATACATTTATTACAACTTGTCTGACAATGAGGAGAAAATGTGTTTGAACTAACTTCATAGTAGAGCATAGTCTGTTAGTAATACAACACTCACTTTGAAATTTCGATAAATTCCCATTTTGAAACGGCAGCAAATAATGTCGACCAAAAAGCCTACCATACCGTGCAGCATACCTGAAAGCAACACAAATCGAATTACCGGTAGATTCCAAACAGTATCTATGAAAAGTGTGAACCCAGTGTGTAACCCAGATCAGAACAGGGCAAATCTGTAGCCAACTTTTTTTCCCCATGAAATATTTTGGTAATGTAGGTGAGGTATCTTGGTGGTGGTGCCTTCATGTGCTATGGGAATTATGGTAAATAGTACATATGAAAAGAATGTTTCCTCATGAGAATGGGGAAATAATCTGATAGGCTACCAGAGCTGCTAAGTTGAGATAACCTTTTACCTCTAGGGAGTAGCAAAATAAATGTGAATAACAAATATATTTTTTACCTGTTAGCTGGTTGTTTTGATGCCTACATAATTATACAGCATTCACAAGTTTAATATCATGTGTTTTTCCTATAGTAGCCTATAGGCTACTGTGTCAAGCCCAATTTTACGCACAATATTAAGTATGTTTTTGCCATCTTTCAATTTACTACCAAAATAAAGTACCGTAGTTTAACAAAATGGACTAAACATTTTTTTTCTATAACACATGAAGACACTTGGTCTTTATCTTTTGAAATGTGACAAATCACTAAATATAGCATTTCTACATAGCATTTCTACAACATGATAAACTATTCACAATCTCAACAATATACTGTACTGTGAAATGTGAATATTGGTAAAAATTAAAAAATAAATTAAATAAAATAGGCCAAACTGTGTACCTGTAGTGGAGAAGATGCCTCCTACAATGCCGCAAAGCCGCACGAGGAACTGCCACAGGGGCATGTGCTGCTCAGTGACCCGGATCATCAGAGAGCTGATGTCATACTTCATAAAGATCCCCGAGACGCCATGACTGCCCGCTGCATGGTTTATCACCCTCTCCTGTGTGCCAGCAGAGCACGCAGTGAGCACTAGAGACACCATACATACTGTGCCCTCTTCAATGTTGGCATACCATGTTGGTAATTTTGTGTTTTGGAAACATTATGACCGCCAAGACTATTTTGACTGTGGATGAGGATGGAATTCATGGGTTTCAGCTTTCTGTTTTGTCATTTTCAGCACCTTCCATCATGTACTTTTGAATTGTTATTTGCTAAGGCAACTGTGCTAATTTTTCATCACTTTGAAACCCAAGTTCTCTTTCAGGTTAAAAGCTATTGAGAATTTCCCTTTAGTTTATTTAGGCTGACAAAAAAGATACTGAATTTTGTCCCAGTTTTTGTTTTATGTGGATCAAGAGCTACTAACAAGATCAACAAATCAACAAATTGTACCACAGAATTCTGATCTGTCCTCCAGCTCTATTTTAAACACATATAAGCACATATTTCTCTGTTCTTATTGGGTAACTCACCCGCTCTGTGACGGAGTACTGATGTGTGTCTGCTGTGATCTTGTAGGTATTGAGTTTTGTAGGCACGATGGTGATGAAATACTGGAACATGTGATTAGCTGGGGAGAGATTGAAATATTAAAACGATAAAGAGACGAATGGGAGCATATGTAACAAAATTAAACTATAAGATACTTACATTCAGTGGAGACTTTTTCAGTGCCATCTAGAGTACTTATAATCCCTGGAATCATCTCTCCAAAAGACAAGTGGTTGATCCGATGGGAAAAATTAAAAGCTGGATCAAAAAAAAAAAAAAAAAGAAAAAAAAAGATAGAAAACAGTTAACTGGAAATTGGATATCTATTGTTCTTTGGAAGATAATATCGAGTGGACTACCATATTGGGTTCCCCGAATGGTGTACCCCAATCTCTAATATTTTATAAGAACTAGTAATTGGCAATTGCAGTAAAAGAACTTATTGTGACTTTTCTGACAAGTATTAAAAAGTAGGATTTTGTTCAGAGGGCACACTGTAAACAGGATTAACATTTCAGAGTATATCGAGCTGCTAAACTAACACAAGAATCCCATGCATGAGAGGTCTAAACTACAGGTACAACAATATATTTTATGAAAAGACAGGACACTTTGATAGATAATAGAATGTCCTTTTTCAATGAACAGCCATTGCGATTTGGTAATTGCACATATTTTGATTTGTTATTTCCACACCCCATATAACTAGTAATGAGCCAGTAGTAGTGGTATCAAACAAAGCCAATAAATAATAAGTGTGTAGATACTACTCACAGTCATGACTAACTAAAGCTGCTAGATGGGCGTGACCTCTGGGGTGTGGGATGGACCTGTAAATTGAGGTGGACATTTTAATTCCCAGAGATAAGTAAAGTTAAAACAATTTTTCATTACCATGCTACGTACTTGCCAACTGTAATATGGAAGTTCCCTGCTACCTTGTTAACATACAGGTGCCCATGAATCCTGCATGCATTCAGAGGTGCTGAACTGTCATCGCTGTGAAAGAAGTAAATATATTGACATAATAAGACACAAGATATACCTTTAAACCACTGTAAATTACATTAGGTACTTAATACTTTTTGATTGCCGATGGTGGGGCTATGTTTAGGGCAGACTTGAATAGCACATCTTGAAGAGAATGCTCTACTCTGAGGCGCTCCTGGATGTGCCAAAGAGTTCTGAGAAAAACAAAAATAAATAATAATGAATATTAAAATCCAAAAGTAAAATCCAAGCTGCTTCCTCAGTTCTGGTCAGAGTACTGGTGGACACTGCCTTATATCTGTCTGAAGGGAGGATCAATTTGACCAGAACTGAAGTGGCCTGGATGGCCAAGTGGCCTGGATGAGCAGCCAAACGTCTTCACTCCAACAACTTTTTGTCCAGTTGACATTTAACTTTTGGCTTTCACTACAGACCTGGACAACTGAGGGATTACACAGACAAATAATAATTAACTCACAAAGCTGTTGTCTGTCTTCTATGCGTCTGTTTTATATCTTGTTTGTTTTTCTAACTACACAGAACAAAACATAGGGAGGCGACTATCTAACAATTGTATCCTGCTTAAAGTAAATATTAGACTCTGTACTTACAATTGCCATATTCTTTGAAGAGGAGAAAGCTCAAAATTTACCTGAATATAAGAAAAATAAGAAAGGAAAGAGATATTTATGAACAAAACGTTGACAAAGAAGTAAGTTTATAAAAGGTTTTTTAAAAGTAGTTCTTACTGGCTCATATTCTAAACCATCTGAGGCCACCATGGTTTCTGCCAGATCCAGGACATCAGCACCTATGTCTATGATTTAGAAAAAACAACAATCCCTCAGTACAGAAGGAAAAATAAAGCTTTGTTTTAATCTAGTACAGATCTTATCCTATCTTCATTCATAAAAAAGATAAATAATAATAATAATAACATACATTGGCACTTCATGGCAACAGTAATATCAATGTTGATCCTCAATTTACTGTAAAAAAAATAAAAATAAATAAAAATAATCATTAAAACAGCCCATATTATTATACATTTAACATTAAAAAGGGAAATGAGATGATTGTTACCTTGTAAAATCTTTGTCCACTTCATACTCGTATTTCATCCACGTGTCTCTGTACACAAAGAACTCCAGAAACGCCAGGAGTGCCATGAAAGTGAAGGCTATCAGAGACACTAGAAAAAAAAAAAAAAAAACACTATTCAATTGTTGTAGGATCAAATTCACACACACTTCTGGGGATGCTTTTATTGACTTCAAAATTACTTCCAAGATGCTAAGAGACTGTGGTTTTTAAAGGGGCACTTTTCTGATGAAGGCTCCGCCACCTGTTTGGCTCTATGGAGCATTTAGCCAATCTGTTTCCATGGAAACAAGCAGATGACCACTAGTCAAGTTACAGGTCAGATCTGTGAAGAGATGAAGAGTTAACCTGTCCGTGTTTTTGTGGAATTGACTGATTGATTGACTTCTAAACAAAGTCAAAGGCAGTTGATGGACTCTCTAAGATGCATAATATAACTTTTCTGGTAAATTTTGAGATATTAATTTTAGAGCTACAAACACTTGAATAATTTTGACATGAAAATAGTAGGTTATAATTGGAATGATTGAGTTGATGAAGTTGGGACAGTGCTGACTCTGACCTGTCCCACCACTGGCTGTTGACTCCACATAGCTGTCGGGAATTTTAGGAAAAGCATCCAACTCCTTCACCAAGTTCAACGCTTTCTTTTTAGTCAATCTCCTCATTTTAAGTCTCTCATGAGCTCAACCTTCGTCCTGCAGTTTTTTTTTATTATTTAGTGCTGGTAAGTGTCACATATGGCTGAATCTTTGCCCAATTCTTGAAAATAAGCGTAAAAAGACACGATACGCAAAAAAATGCACTTATTCTGTTGTAAACAAACATTAAAAGCCCTTAAAATGTGATGGTCGCAGGAGAAATGTCTTCATGAATGAGCCAAACGAAGCGACGTGTCCATGTCCGGCAACAGCACCGTTTGACCCGAGCCCCACCAACAAAGGTGGCCACGTTCTGACTCAGCGCCCTCTGGTGGTGGGAAACATGTAAACCCAAACTACTAAATGTACTAATATCATGTAAAGCTTAATGGAGGGGGCTATGCTGTCCAGTCATAGTAACTAAATGGAAAATTAAGTTGAACGTGCATGCTATTATATTTTTATTTTATATAGAGTTTTAATCGTTTTATTACTTGTTATATTTGCGCAGTGGTGGAAAGTACACAAGTAAAAGTACTGTGTGAAAAAAGGCCTCTCTCTTTGCCTAAGTACATTTTGCAGGAGATACTTTCTACTCCACTACATTTTTATGATGGGGGTATTTTTTTGGTAGCGTGATTAATTCATTGTGATGTCTTATCTAAAGGTTTTCAGCAAATGTTATAAAAATGACAAACCCCAGTTATCGACCATGAATTTTGCCGTCTACACCGGGTCTTCCCACAGCACCTTTGCAAGCACAGATATACTGCATGTACTGCAAGCACAGATATACATGTACTGCACCATCTACAGCCTGGTCACTGTTCATACAGATATTAACAGACCAGTCAAGATTGCACACCATAAAATATTACCTGTGGCAGACAGAAACACAAGCATACAAACATATTTGTATAAAAGCTTTTTAAGCATAATTTTACATAGATATAAACTCAAACACGCTCCAGAACAAGGGTGCATTAACAGAATAAATAAACAGTGTTAATACTCCACATTATCTGTTTTCAAACACAGAATCATGTAAGCATCCATAAAATTGCACAGTGCAGTCTTTGAGAATTCTCACTTCATTGTGATATGTCACTCACTCTGAACATAGTACAGGCTAAATATCACAGGGAAATGCCATAAATTATCTTTATTTAATCATATCACCCTCCTGTGAATAATTTAACTAAAAGTCTACTCTATTCAGCAGGTACAGAGTCTGGCCCCTCGTCCCGTAGCATAGAGATCTCTTGTCCTTCAGAAGTGGGCATGTCAGGGGGTTCTTGAGACAGGTCCTCGGAGCACCTGCTCACTGTGGGCGAGGCGATGTCTGGACTTGTGTCACATGACTCTGTGCTCTGTTCGGGAGTGGCTGTGGCAGTTGTTGTGGCAACGCTGGGTGGCACAGGGTCAAATTCATCGTCATCATCATCCAGAATGGGTGACTCATGGATGTCTGTCAGATGGATGGAAAGGTTTAAGAGAAAAGACAGTGAAATTAAGAAGACACATACATGGAGAAGCAGAAGCTTGACTCACTGCTAAAAGCCTCAGGGTACTGCTTTGCAATCTTTCCCTTCAGAGTCCTGTACAGAGGATTCATGTAAAAAGGTTGTCTGTGTTCACATGATTTGTTGGAGCGTCTAAACCTCACCTGATTCTTCTAAAGACACTGTCCAAGTCTTTCTTCATCTCCACCAGCGTCCTGGTGTGGAGCAGAAAGCGCTCGTTCATCTGCTGCAGTCTCACATTTGACAGTCCATTGAAGTTTATCAGCATTTCATTGGTTTTCTCAAAGCGGTCTAGCCTAAACAAGCCTACAGTTAGCAAAAAGAAGAGCCAAACCAGAATATGAAGGTCCAAGCAGAGCGGCTCACATGTGTCTCTGAGCCTGGATAATGGCATTCACATCCTCAGAGTTCACCATGCTCAGCATCCTGTTACAGAAGACGCCAGAGGCTGTGGGCTCTCCCATGATGACAAGTGAAAACTGCAGAGACGAAACACTCAAGATGCTCACCTGGTGCAAAAGGTTTAGTGTATACGTTATAGACAATTTACAAAAGTAATCCCGATTTGAACAGATTAGTTATGGTAAATTACATGAAAAACATTCAAAAAATTGAATAAATAATAAGATAATTGTCCCACCTTTCCTCCTGTTACGGCGACTGTCTCTACAATGACTCAGTTAAAATGTCTGTTACCATTAAACTCCTTTGAGTGGTGTATAAAAAGAACAACAACATTAGCTAGCATTAGCATTAGCATTGAACGGTCTTTACTGACTTCCGGTCACGAGACAGCTGGTGCTTCTTCTTTTTCCTGAGCTGCTCTCTCCTGTTCTCTGCTGCGCTCTACTGCTCTTTGCTGCTCTCTAGCGTTCGTAGTGTGCACTTGCACTTCGTGTTATATAAGATGCTGCTTTATTTATTTATATAGCAGACAGTTGCCGCATTTAAAGGACTGGACTTACTCGGCAGCGCATATAGACCACAGACTATATCTGTCTGTCTGACTTATCTTAATCAGTTTTAACAATATATTAATATGTTTTTATTCATCAAGTAACAGTTGGGTCTTAAAATAAATGCTGACAATTGATGATGATGCCATTGCCATTTCAAAAAACTGCGAGAATTAATATTACTATGGCTATTGCTTGATTTATTATTTTATGATTGAAAAAAACAAAACATGACTTCAAGATCGAGAAAACTCACAAAATTACTTTTATTAAGGGACAAGTAAAAAATTACATGAAGTATAAAAAATACAAAACAGCTTTGTCTAACTTGTAAGCTAAGTAAATGCATAGCAGTACAGAACATGCACGTCTAAAGTTGTATTCTACAAGTTGGTAATATATTACGCTACAAGCTACGAGGCAAAAGTACAGTTTGGTTGCTGTAATTTATAACAATACAGATCAAAGTGTTGGAACTGAATAAGTTAGGATTAAGGTTAAGCAGTAAATAAATACAACCACAATTCACAAATATTGACACCCAGTAATTCTACACAAAGTTAAAAAGTCTGTGCAAGAATTACATTCAATTTCTGATGTATTTAAAAGCCACACTACAGGTCTAAACTCTAAGCAGGAATATGGTAATACAAATAAATATAAAATAAATAAATAATGAAAGAAACATTTAAGAGTTGACCCCACCCCTTATGTACAGAACACACCCACTGCTCCTGACAATATCACATGTATTTTAGTGTTCATTGGAATACCATAAACGTACATAGAAATGACCAAGTGTCCATAGAAACCTGCACTGAGTTTACATGAGTGACTTGAATGTGCTTTGGCTTTTATTAGATAAATAAAGTAATATTCGACTATATATCACAACACATTTGTGGTATATAAGAGGCTATGGTAAATTTCACGGGTATGCAAATAATGCTATAAAGTCTTTCACCGTAAATGATACTAAGCACTGATACGGATATTGCTGAATGACTATAGACCGGTGGTGGGTTTTGCTGTGGTATTTTGTGGTATTGTAATATGCAAAAATTTTTTTTCAATTTTTTTCAGTTTATATACAAAAATAAGTTAAAATTTCAAACTTGATTTAAAAAGAAGACAAAAATAAAAAGTTAAATTTACAGCTTATATAAGGCCATGCAATTTTGTACTCATGCATCAGATCGTTCGGTCTTTTGGATGAGCGGGCTTGCCATTCATGCAAAATGCACTGTGTCGCTGAGGCCACAATAATTGGAGCTACTGTCCCTTTTGTTCCTTAATACCAATCCAGAATTAACACTAGCACTGTCCGTAACACATTATTATTAAGGCTGGTGTATTTGCTGTTGAAGCTGTGAATAGGCCTTATTTCAAACGGATACCCACATATTGTACAAAGACGTTTATCCGGTCTACAAAAACACAAGCTCTTTGATAGGAATGGACTTGGTGATAAATAGACACTTACACAAGGGCAACTGTACAGATCTGTGTCTAAAAGAATCATTCATTCCAAAACGAGATAACCACCAAGATATCCTTTTCTGAACCAAAAAATCAAAACTACAGTAACTTCAGAATAATAATAATACAAATTTCGCATACAGTACATTAGGTGTATCCTTCTGTAAATAATAATGATATCACATGTGATGATTTTCAGGTAGCACCGCTTCTCTGCCCTGACAAATGCGCAGTGGAATTATTGCATTTTGGAATAAAAATCCTGTAAATGAACCAGCAACGTAGAACTCCAGCATTGTATCTAAAGTTGATTAAAAACACCACAAAAATGGTCCGTCAATATACAAAAATATGACAAAACAAAACAGAATAGTCCATAAGTTACTGTTTTGACATAACAAAAAGCTTCAGAAAACGTTGTATTTTGAGCTGCTTGACAACTGAAGGCGATCTGAGGCCACTTCTTTCAGTAAGTGCTTGAGAAAAAGCAACACTCCGGGATTTCTTCAGAGATGTGTGCAAAAAGTGAGGTTGGGATTTTTTTTTTTACCAAGCTTCCTCGGCGACAGCCATGCTCCTGGTTGGAGAGGTTGTCACGGTAACACACCGTGGAGCAGACTCTTCACATGCTGGCATCTCTGTCTCCTCCTCTGGCTGGTGTGCTGGGGATTTCTGCCTGCCAACATCTGGTGCTCCGCCCGGGCCCAGCTCCACCTCCTCCTCGTCCTCCTCCTCTTCTTCCTCCTCCTCTTCCTCCTCCTCCGGTCGCCTCTGCTGCTGCTGCTGTTGGCGCTGCTTTTTGCGGCAGCATGGTTTGAACAAATGGGGGTCAATGAGTACCTCCCCAAAGCGGCCCTTGTAGATGATGCCACAGCACACCTTTTGCCTGGAAACATATGACACGTACAGTGATGCACATGTATTAAGAGGGGTGTGTGAGGAAGACAATCCATGTGGTATGTGTTAATGGCATTGTCATTTTGTATTGTATTTTTAATATTACTGGGTAAAAAAAGTTCCAATATGAGGAAGGCACAAATATTGCGTTTATTATTCTACACACTAAAAGTTCAAGGTAAATGCTTGTAATTAGATATATATTCATCTAACAAACTTAACCTGTCATTATTGGTATTTGGGCCGTTATAAATTTACACAATTAAGTGACTTAGCTCATATAATTTATTTAGCTCATATTTTGAGTTTATTGCTGCATCATTACTAGTTGAACTATAGTGAACATCAGGATATGCTAGTTATATACCTCTTCCAGTACGTTAGATCCAGGAAGGAGAAAACTGGAGAGCGACTTGAGCCCGGACTCAGCTCTGTGTCAGAGCCATCATCGGACAGGTTACTGTAGCTGGGAGACTGGGCTGGAGAAGCACTGGAGGTGGTGCTGTGGGCATCTGAGTCTGTGGGCACATAGCACACATTTAAAATGTTAAATGGCTCAGTAAAAAAGGCTAGACTTCAAAGTGTGAAAAAAGAGACTGACTGTTCCTCTTGAGCTCTTTCTGCAGTCTGCTGATCTGGCTCGGCCGTGCTTTCTTTGAAATGGACTTGATCTTCTTAGGCCGTGATGTGAGCTTCAGGCTGGGACCTCCCCTGGCATCTACCACCTTTGAACAGTGAGTGTGTGTCATTAAAGGCTTGTGGTGTCTGCTACGACTGACCTTGTATGTCATTGCCTCTTGTAACCCTGTCACAACGTCGCAATAAACAGTACTCACGTGATTCCAGTTCTTTTTGGTGCCCACTGGAAGCTTTTTCCAGCGTTTGACCAAAAGGACACAGGCATTACAAATTTCCCCAGATCGGGTCTCACTCAACCTAGACAGAAATAGAATAAAAATGTAAATTTGAAAAAGAAGCACACTATGGACTGAATGAGCGCCTGTTACAGGTGGGCGTCTCTCCTCGCGACAGCCACGTGCCTGTGCCACTACTGTCTCTTACCCGAAGCAACTCTTGAAGTCCTTTTCGTACCGCTTGCTGTCAGTAAAACGGGAGCTGGAGGACTTTGCGCGGCAGATACAACAGCCGTCCAGACTCCTGTACATCTTCGGCTTGTGGAAGCCAAACATCTGAGTAAAAACATGATTAATATTCATTAGTCTACGTCTTCGCCACAGTTCAACGTGCATCGTGCAACAACACTAGCGCTGCACGGACAGAAGCGCATTTTGGGTGTGCGTTTTTGAAGATTTTGACATTTTATGAAAATATACAGCCATATTCACTTATAACTGCACGAAAATATATAAGTGAAATGCGTTTGTAAAGCGTCGCTTCGTTGTGACCCACTTGGAGAAGTAGGTCATCAGTCAGACACCATGTCAGACAGATCACGTTGTCACGCTGTGCGCACAGGATGCACGCTTCATTTTGGCAAAATATAGTGTTTTCGCACGTTTGCCTCCAGCATCATCAGCACCATGTTTTAATTTTAGTACGACACAGCCCCGGAGTGCGAGAATACACGTCAAGGGGAGGATCTAAACTCCAACTACGAGGCTGAGGGATGTGCAGAGGAATTATGATTTATGTTGCTAGGCAAATTTAACTCTCGCTGTACCACATGGAGACCTGAACTGCGGCAAAACTGTGAGCCGCGCCCCCCAGACTGCTTTTTTTCTTGCCATCAGTCCTCGGGGTCCTCTGACAGTGCGGTGCCACGGCGAGCAGCCAAAGCACGCAAAACAAGAGAGATCTCCCACTTTGAAGACTCACTGCAAAGGGAGACTTTTGGGGCGTGTTTCGTGCAGGGGAAATACCCTTCAGCTGAAGTTTGTCCATTTCATATTCATAGCCAATTTCTGATGACAAGGTCAAACAAGTCAGAGAAAATCTTTTTCTACAGAACACTGAACACCATCTCTGCTGTATTTAAATCATGCAATAGATGGTGATACATACATATTACATATAATTAAAATCTGTTTGAGAAACTACGGAGCGGTCAATGTATAACAGAAAGATAATTTATAGCTAATGAGTGCAGATGTTTAAAATGATTTAAGTTATAATTTGCATGGTCAAATACTCATAGTTATACTGTGATATGTATGATATTATAGCCTACAGTATGTTTAATTGCCTTAAGATGATACTGCATGAAATAAGGCTGCTATAATTCGACAGCACTAACGCATTTAGTAGCTTGCTGCTCTCCACGTGTTCCATCGACACCCACATTTTTACTTTGGAGAAGCTCATCTGTAAATCCTAGACGATCTCTGCAGCAGAATACAGTACGTGACGCAACTCAACATGGCAACATGGAGCACACTTCAAAGGCGGAGGCTGCGTGGAGAAGGGGGTGTGATGCGATTTTCCGCTAAAGCTGTAAAAATTTAACAAACTCAACAAAAAACGTAAAAAGCCGTTTAGACTCGTTAGAAAAGAGTCAACCGACAAATATAAAATGTACAAATGTGAAAATCACTTCCTTTTAGTCGAAAGAAAAGTGCAAGTCGCCGATTTCACCGCCCACTCCAGCGAGGAAGCATGGCATGCCACACGACCTGCTTCATGCGCAACCATTTTATAATGACCGTCCTATACTCGACGACGAAACACTTCTCTAGCTCCGCTATTCTAAAATATTCCATCAAAGAAAGTAAAGCAACCACAATACTGAAGCATTTTGTGTTAGTTTTGAAACCAAAATGGAGCTTTTGTGGTACGACGGTGTAATATGATCTTTACTCTTTGTTATTCCATAGCCGCGTCACTGCAACAGTCCGCCTGCAAGCACATGTGTCCCACAAGTTCAGAGCGCACTTTTAAACTTCTGTAACTACACAACCTTAGAGTTCGAAGCAGAGTGTTTGACTTGGTTGGAGTTTAGGCGGGTTTAGACCATGAGTCGCTGTTTTGTTGACAGAGGCGCCCGCGTGCTCAGACGCATCTCGTGCGGGTGGGCGTGAGACCCAACTTGGCTTATTTAGCACGCGTAAATGTGAAATAGGCTAGACTGTCGACGCTACAACCTCGATGTGAGCACAGAAACAGCTCAAATACAAGTAAAGCACTTGGAGCAACACACAAGAATCGACTTTATGACGATTTGAGAGCGGGGAATGGAGTAATTTACTGCGAATACAGCGCTAATGTGCAGACCAGCAACAAACACCAGAGCCCCTCATGTTTGCGCGCTAGTCTGGTGCACTTAAAACATGCATTTCGTATATTTTATGAGGCGATAACTAACCGACTCCAGGACTATTTAAAAAGATTCACATATTTGACTTTGTCCCTGGAGATGGTTCATGCAGAACATCAGTAATTTTTCTAAACAACTCGGTGCTTGTTTTGAATTGCATCTTTTAGATCAACTATAGCCATCATCTAAATAGTAAGTACCTACATCCACAGCTAATGCGCAAAGCACACAGCAGCATCTCTTACCTTGCTTTAGTGGAGTCAAGTTAAGAAAGTATGAATCCTTATGGCGCGTTGATACAATGCGACTAATATGAAAATCAACCCGCATTAGTAAGTCGCTCTTGTTGATGTCGGCGCTTGTGGACGGGTCTGAATAGTTGTGGACAAAGTGCGCATGCGTTGTATCCACACCTCCATTTCAGTGTAGAGCAGAAGGTTTTTTTCGTTTTCTTCAATCAAGCCATTTACATAAACGACGTATGACGTGTCCGTGCGTCTACATTCTACTGGCCATATAAGGACGGAACATTGCGCGGGAACAGGGGCTCGGCCCCGGTTGCTATGGCACATTGGAGAATGTAAGCAAAGAGGCGGGGTCAGTCGTTTTTACTACTAAACGCCAGATGGCCCGTCTGGAGGCCTACGGTTTTTAGGGAGCTGGGCGTCTAGAGAAGAGATGCGCTTTGTTGACATGAATCGCGTGACAACCGCCAAGATTAGAGGTCAAATAAAAGAAGAGCAAAGCAGGGTCCTTGCAGGGCACGCGCAGCAAAATCCCCCAATAGAGTCCGCACATAGGCCGTTATCGTGGTCATAACATTAACCAAAGGCCCATGTTGTCGTGTTTAGTTTTAGTTTATTTGGAGTTGGGGAAACGTCAGTTGCAAAAACAAAGGCGCCTTAGGTCTGTACACTACACTCTAGAAAGACTGTGGGTTATTGTGGAATGATGAGGAATCACCATTGTGATTGCAGCTACTTACATTTGTGTGACGAACAAGTACTAGCGCAAGGACACAGTTGCAACCAAATTACGCAACAGTTGCGCCGGTGCGCACTGCAGGCTATAGGCAGCAACTGGGCAGATAGGCACAACAGAGTCACGCTTTTCTCAAATTAATAACTTTTATTCTTTACAACACATGTCATAAATAACAATTATTGCTTCTTCCCATCTGCAGTATGTAAAAGATAATGTGGGCTTGGTCATTTTGGATTACAGAGGGTTTGCACTACAGTGCAAGAAATAATATTTGCACATTTTATATTATTAAATAAAATTCAGCAAAACATAATCTTATTTTTATAAGTAGTTGTCCCTGCAATCTCAGCTGGGTGTGTGTCTTAATATTTACAAAAAGTAAAAGGTGACCAACCTAAGATTTTTTTAACATAACTGTACAGAAAATATAGCAGTATTCTGAACCATATTAACAGAAAAACACAACTCCATGAGCCAAATTATTTACAACAATGACAGTGACAAAGACTGACACAAACAGGCCACCAGCTCCGCTCCAGTGTTAGACCAACTGAGGATTTGACGAGCACATCACTCCTGACCCAAAAACTCAGAAACACACAGATTTATATAAACAAAAACATGATAATAGCATATTAGAATGAGGCAATACTTTTGTCCAGATGAAAATGCATTACTATAATGAGGCTCGAGTCAGGGCACGACTACTAAAGCACACATGGATACATAAACAAATATATTTGAGCCATGCATTGGGTTAACTTCAAATCCAATTGCAAGCATCACAGCAGCAGAGAGGTGGTCACATTTGGGTATACAGTGTCAGTTACAATAAAAGTGACTAGTGAGAAAATCAAATGTGACAATATGAATGTGTCTATCTCTGCCGAAGGAAACAGAATTCACAGTGTAAACAAGCATCAGAAAGGTAATCATTTCCTAAAGCATATTGGAACAATACTGATACAGCCTAGGACACTATATAGTAACAAACAAGGCCATATACACTTTTTGGAAATGTCCATTCTAGTCCTTCAGTTTGATCAAGTCAGAGCTCTATCCCCTTTACCAAAGATGCTTCCAGGGTGATACTGAACCCATAAAGCGTGTGTAAGATACGAGACAGGGCATGGACCGCAGCACGGTCCCGGAGTAAAGCACTGTCCTCATAGGTCCGACCTGTGAGGGGGCAGTCAGCCAGTAGAGGGAGCCACAGAGCCAAGAGCTGATCTCTGGAAAGAGATACATGTCAATCAAATGCTTAGTTCTTAGTCTGGGGTTTTATTATATTATACAGCGCAAATATATCATATGTATTTCTTACCACTTTAGTTCATGTAAATAGCAAAGCAGACCTATTACTAAATAAACTGGCTCATGTGGTGCATTACATGGACATTACATAACTTCAATGTCATTGTATAAGATGGGATACTATGGCTGCGTCATTGTGTGAGATGACATCATTACATTGTGTACGCCAGTTTTGTTTTTTAAACAGGGAGAAGGTAAAATGTTGAATTCGTACATAAAGGAAAAATACCTCATCAATAATAAATGACTGTTTTATGTTAATACAATATCTTATCAAGATTCAATTCATTGTTATTTTTATGCAACAAAAACAACTCTTTCATAAAATCTGCAAAAAACACTATAAAATATAAATAGATAGTTATACTTTACATTGGCTATATTTATATAAGTGCAAGTACATAATTTAGAGCAACATGTATCACGTTCATATTCTGGTTGTATGACTGAACATTAATAATAGTAACTAGGCCCTTGAAGTTGCAATATTACAGATAAATCTGCATAATTTACCTAATCCCCAGGCACACAAAAAGCTGGAATTTTCCCTCTTTTCCAATATTTCGGGGGGAGGAGTTGATGGCATTGACATAATGACACAGGGAGTTGCCCATTTGATTGGCCGTCTCCATGGAAACCACCGCTTTCTCTGTGAAAATATGCAAATACATGTAACTATTGTGCAACTTTAGACTTTTGTTTCCCAACCAGAGCTGATGCAGAAGTTAACAAATTTAACTTACCAATGTAATCCCAAACAAACACACTTCTCTGGAACAAGCGGCTGGATTTCAGTCCATGGAGAAGAAACTTTTCCAGCGCGCACACCAGGCCTCCCTCACCACACAACAGCACCGTCAGGTTTCCCCTCTGACACAGAGTAGGACAACAAGTTAATGGACTATTTTAGCTCACAAGAATCAAATTTCATCTTTAGAAATCACCCATCAAGGTTGAGACTAAATCTAGTTTAAGCTTAGATTTAGGTTTTATTTTTATTTTATTTGTATTAATTAAATCTGTAACATTCTGGTACTGACACTTTGCCTGCATGAAAATAAATACGTTTTATGCCATACTGTGGAAGATTACAACCAAAGAAACAACATGTCCATGGAAACGAGGAGGAGACTCTCCTCCAGGCCCAGTAAAAGTCAGATTTGTGAAGATGCAAGAGTAAGGGCGTTTTCTTTAGTGCATTAAACAAATTAAATAGAAAAGAAAAAAAAACTTTATTATGAATTGGGGTTTTTTTTAGCTAAAATGCTGCATACAGATACTTAAAGTAAAACATTTTTTGAATTAATGTATAAAATAATGTACAATTGTGATGTAAAAATTGAAAAAATATTTGAAAATGCATATCTTAGTTCCATTATTTTTAAATGTAGACTAACATTAAGTAGGTTCTATTTGATCTGTAAGTTTTTTATTGAATATTTATTTTCAATTACATCTTAACGTGAATTGTAAATATATCCATATAGAGGATCCTACACAAGGAATTTCGTAGGCATCTGAAATAACTTTCTGACTTTGAGGCTTCTGTTGTAGAAGTTAATGGGGGGAAAAAATTACAGCCCACCAATCTCAATTTTCTAAAATACCATTATTACGACCTCGGAATTTCTATTTTGTCTCCAGATGGGCATCGAGGGTAATGACTCTGAAAAGGTTAGGAATGTGGCATCTAAAAGGTTTTCCCAATCAAGACTAAATCAGCATTACTGGCACAAACCTCCTGCTCTGGTTTATGGAAGTATTTGACAAGGTTATTTGCTGCCTCCCTCATGTCCTCTTGTACTTCCACTGCATGCACTCCTGCAAAAATATAAAAAAAAGTGTACACTTGAGGACCAACAAAATATTTGAAAACTGAGAACAGGAAATGTGATATACAGCAACTGAATGTGCTATTCTGTCTATGTAGCAACAAGTAGGTCGTCCATTGTGCTAAAGAATGCGTTCATTGTTGATACGTACTGGTGCGGCTGCCAAGCGATCCCAGCACTGTCATCATAGTCTGAGAGGGAGAGGCCAGCTCAGGGGGGGTAGCCGACCACCTCCCAGAGTCCTCCTCTGCACCAGGTGTCACTAGTTGACCAATGAGGACGCGCTCCAGGCTGCCGTCACCCACTCCTTTTCCCAGCCAGCGACCACAAGGGAATCTAACAAAGTAAATACAGTATTTGTATTGTTATAGTCTTCTACAGACGTGAATTGTAAGGGTTCAAATCAATCACATTTGCCTGCATTGTTTTATTGAAGCTGGACAGGGCAAATTAATATAATCAGTTTCTTAAATCTGAGCCATGATTGAAACTACAAAAGAATATTGTAACTAGTAGTCCTGAAATGGTATTCTTGTTCTGTACACATAGCTTAGAGTTTGGTTTGGTGAGTTTTGAAAAAATAAAAAGTATAATAAGAATAATGCCAACTTTATTTTGGTTATGAGTGATCTTTAGACCTAAAGATCTCCTAATCACCCTGTGCAATTCTATGGACTTCAGCCTCGTTTCCATTGGTTGGAGCGGATCGGTACGGGCCTCAAGTGTCTCAACTGTCTAAAGTGAACCATACCTCCCCGTTTGAGGGGTCCAAAGTGGACCCTGGAGGGTATTAGCTCCCACTGGGGTCTGGGGCTGGAACAGTACAGCTCCAGGTTTGGTTAAAACGACAAACAGATTATTGGACAATAGAGAATGCAGATGGAAGAAAGATGGAAAAAAGCAGATATAAACATAAAATAATAATTGCTCACCAAACGCTGACTTGGTCTAGTCATAAACCCCAGAATTTGCAGTGATGGCAATTTATATGCTGATATACATCGCAAAACAAAGCTAGCATGTTCCCAATAGCGGTTTCCTGTTTATAGATGCAGGCCACTCGCGTATAAAGATTGAAAATATATTTTCAGTGCATAATGCATCTAACATGTAGTATAGTCACGACATAAATAATAAGGCTCATTTGTGGATTTTACTTGTGTATATTTCTGTTCCAAAAATAACAAAATAAAACATATAGGAATACTGGTTATTATTAATGTTTACTCTTCACTCAGTGACTGCACACATGTATTCTTTTTGCCAAAAGAATACATGTCTGTAAAGAGAGGTCAAAGAACCATAGTTACTTGTAAGTGTGTCCTGTGATCTCATTGTACACCATGACACTGTCGATGAGACACTTGGCCAGCAGTCCGGAGTTTTCCTGCCCCAGCTGCAGAGTGCTCAGCCGGCCCAGGTTTTTACACTGGGGAAAGAACACGAACTATTACAACAGCTAATAAATCAGTCTTTACACTTATAGTCACATAATCAAACAAACCTGGAAGTATATCTCCTGTGTGTTCTTGGGGAACTGTCTAACTCCTGAATCACCCAACTCTCCCGACACACACACCCACGGGTTTACAGTTGCCATGGCGATGCTTAGTTTTTTCATGGGTATTATGGCAACGCGATATGGAATACCTGAGAACACATTATGGAAGGAAAATACATAAAGCCTAATATTGTGGGTAACATTATTAAAGGGCCTGTACCTGATTTTTATTTATTTATTCTCTTTACCTCATGCATTGTATAGAAAAGCAGGGATAAGAAATACATTTTCTAAATAGCATTTTGTTGTGTATCAACTAATACAGAAGCTACTGATAGAGTTACTTTTATTGTCCAATAAGGCACATTGTGATAGTGTTTGTTTCCCATGATTATCAGTAACAGACACTTGATTCTCTGTCATGGTGCATTTTCAAGAGTGACAAAAATATATAATTATAGAATATATACAAAAGACAAAGTTTAAATCTGTCAACTGGACAAATCATTGTAAGAGTGAAGACATTTCACTACTTATCCAAGCCGCTTCCTCAGTTCTGGTCAGATTGCTGGTGGCCACTGCCTTATATCTGTCTGAAGGGAGGGGCTAACTACACTGAAACTGTAAACGTCTATTGTCTCCAGTTTCAGCTGAAACTACCCTATTCAGCCCTTAACGACCCTATAGCCAGAGATTGGAGAACTATAAAATATGTTCCCGGCCTATGGTTTGAAATCAGGTACAGGGCCTTTGATATTACAGTAAAAAAAATAAACAAATTCTGCATTTCCCATTACAACATTCCTAGACAACACTTGTTATAACAATAGTATGTGAGGACGTACTGATAGAGGTGAACACTCGGGTGAAGCAGAGGTAGTCCACTGTGTTCAGAGACAAGAGATGAAACAAAAACTGCTCGCGTTCTTCCTCACACAGCAGGAATGCATGTGGTTTGTACAGCTGTCTGCAAGGTCCCCACAAAATAATATTATCAAGGTTAGATAAAAATGTGATTCTACATAAACTAGGCCTACTATATCAAGTGCAATGTGTTATAGTGGCTCTTACCGAATTAGCTCTTGATTTGTAAGCAGTTCTTTGAGGTGTTGAGATAGCATTTTCTTCTCCAAAGCCAGATGAATCCAAGCTCTGGCCTGACCCACTTCAGACATTCCCTCACTCATAGTCTGAATAAAGCTACAAATATACATAAGCACAGCTGTTAGATCAGATTCATACTGTTCTTTGAGCAATAAAATTGTTGCATGGTATAGTATGTACATATTATTATGTTTATTATGTATTTGTGGTAATTTATTAGAGCTAACAGGTGTAACTTTTAGTATTCATTATTTATTTGATAGGGACAGTGCATATTAATGAATAATATAATTCTAACTGATATGAATATTTCCATCTGTTGTCCCTAGGTAGGTAACAAAGAAGTTACAAAATATTGCAAAAAAGACAACACAAGGTATTAAAGAGGCTTGTCTCTATGGAGATGTAATTGCTTTGCCTATAATGTTCCACTGTATGGCATTATATAGCATCTGAAGATCTATGGCTGTATAATATTTGGGTGTCATGAAAGGCTCTACATAAATCCAAAGATTAATGAATGAATAAGTTAATTAACTAACCCTAACAACTCTAAATCCATGGAGACAAGCAGGTTATCCCATGTGGCCATGTGTCAGATCAGATCTGTATAGAGACGAGCCTGCATATAGTAAGAATGTTTTATGTTTTTTTATGTTTACTCTTTGTTTTGTTTTTTGTAGCCTTCTTGAGTAAATGAGATAGGTTTTTGGCAGACACTATATAACAGCAAAAAACTAATTCCAAATATGCGATAACATTTGGAAATGAAAGATTTTGTTAATTTTTAATAGTTTGGAATGACCCGTTTTTAGTATAGTGCTTGCGTCGTACCTCATGTCTTGTGGTAAAGATCCTCTTAGGTGCAGGGTGGCATCATTAAATGTCTTTTGTTCTGTGCCTGTAAACAATGTAAACACAGTGAGTGTGGCTCTAGTTCCCTGATATAACTGACACAGATCGGCCTAATGAGGGCTCTGACCTGGAGACTCAGCTGGTGCCTCTGCCTTCCTCTGGGCTGCTTGGTAGTGCAGCAGATGGGACCACAATGCAGACTTCCCCTGATCAAAAACAGTCTTATCAAACCACTCCATATAGGCTATACAGGGCTTCTTGTCTCATTACATTTATTTACTATAGTAACTATTCAGTTGCTTTAATATAAATAACTGAAATTAGCCAAAATCTCAGTGAACCAAGACTACACAAGATTATCCTGGATTGATTAGAACAAGAAAATAGAATAGGAACAATATAGAACAGGATCAAAAACAGGATGAATCTAGTTATTTTCCAAGACCGAGAACTAAGAGGATATGACTGGAAATAAGCCAGCCAGACTTTCCCAACAAACCAACTGAAGGATATAGTTGCAAATATGTATATATTTGTTACACTTAAATATATACATATTTCAATGTGCATCATAAAGCTACATTTCCATAAAGCTTGCAGAGCTTTTAAAGGTGAACTACGTAAATTTCCTAGTTGGGGCCTTTAAATTAAAAAATTACAGGCGCTTCAAATGCCAAAATATGTCTTTACTATGAGCAGTGTAATTGCTGTGACTGACCTGTTTGAGCTGCAGACCATGGCCCCAGGTCCTCTCCAGTAGATCGCACAGTCCATGAATAAGAGTGTTCTCCTGCAGACCGGTGATGTTAGCCTCCCCCTGACCCAGCTCTATACTCTCCTTCCCCATACGCTCCATCAGCATCCTCTTAGTCTACACACCCAGAAATAACATGGCTGTAATAATAAGCCAGACAGTGACTAGGTAACAGGGGAGTGAAATGTACTGACCTTCAGGCGACACTCGTTCAGCAGTCCGTCTACGAATTCTCTGTGAGTTTGAGTGATAGTTTGAGGGCATGGATCGAGAAGCTTTGTGTGAGCCAGGTTTTTACGTAGAAATATGTGCTTCTGTCCAAGAGAAATTCAATAAAAAGTCAATTAGGTCATGATAATATCATAAATTGTAAAAATTTTAATATATAATGATTTGACAAGGAAATATTGAACAAGAGATAGACTGATATTTAGGGCCAGTAATGGTATTTTTAAAAGGCACAGGCTTCAATTTACCAGGAGGCCAGTGCTGTACTGTAAATTCTATTACCGTACACTAAATCTGATAACACACTGTCTTAGAGGCGTATAGTATAAGAGGTCTACATACCTAAAAATTATTGCTACAAATTATTTTATTACCTTTCTTACATAGAGGATCATTAATGATGGAATTCAGAAAAGGTTATGCTGAAAGTTATTTGATGATTAAAAATTAATTACTCATTAAAAGCCCTATATCGGTCAACCTCTAGATCAGACAATATACTATAGAAGCACATATACAAAAAGGTTACTTGGCCAAACAGACAACTGAAACGGGGAAAAGAGCAAAGCAAAATAACTGCAATAAACTTAATGACACCAACACCAATCACTTAAAATACACTATATTCATCATATATGTTTTAATGACTTACACAACGCTGTTTTTGACTTAGGAGTTTATGAATCTGAAAGCAATGTATGAGTATTTACTATTAAGACAACTGTAAGTCATAAAAAATGACAATTACAAACACCACATACTAAAATACAATAACTAAGCCATGTTCAAATATTTTAATAATAAGGCTTTAAACTGTAATCATTATTCATTCACTCCACTGTCCTGGTGGTAAGCTAGTACTCTAGCCATAGCTGCCCTGGGGCAGACTAACGGAAGCAAGGCCACCAATCTAACCCCTCTGACCACCACCAACACTCATGTACACACCACTTTCATACTAGGCAAAGTCTTGCCTAAGGCCACTTGGTCCAAGCAGAAACTGATCCTCTGACCTTTGGGTTGGGGAAACACTGGCCCACTGAGCCACCTATTATTGTTCATTAAATATATGACCTAGAGATTATCACACAATCTAAATCACACATTACACCAAACATAATACAGTCAAATAATTAATAATTACCTGAGTTTGATCCATGTCTGTTCCTGAATGCTCTGCAAACCTTTTGGGGTCAGACCTGCGTGATGCGGTGACTCGACCAGACCACCTGTTCATTCAAAGCAAAAATTTGTTCATATTTAGCCAAGACATTCAATAACAATGAAAAACGTAATGTGCGCATGTCATTATAGACTTACTTGTTGGTGCTGTTCCCTTGTGTCAGAACATCAGCCTGCAGTCGGGGAAAGTATCCCGGCTGGTGACGGCCCTGTCCGATCTTCATGTTGAGCAGGTGTGGGTGGATGGCTGTGTGGTCTGCCTTCTTCAGCCTGCGCTCAATGGTCTGAGCTGTGGACACATGTACTAGGAGATTTAATGGTCTAATAAACACAATTTTATTACATTATAATGTTCAATGTATATATTAATATATATTGAAACATGCCTTAGGTTAACTTAGGGACATTTGATTGCATTTGACCCATCTTTAGGGTGGTTAATAATAATAATAATACATTTTATTTATATAGCTCTTTTAGGCCGACATAATGGTGCATTCGATCTGGGTGAGGTATACTGCACTCTGGTGCGCTCTATCTGTAAAGAATGGCTGCTGCAGAGCTGACCATTTGTAATCTTCATCTGATGGAACAAATTTGATCAACTTTATTGCCTGCTTCTGAGTGAACAGTAAAGGCTTCTGTTTGTGTGTAGCTCATAGCACATGTATCTGCTGTTACCAACCTGTATTATTCTCACAGTGGGTTTTTACCACAAGTGAAATAAATAATCACTTGTATAACACCAGAGAAGAGAGTGTTTGCAGGGCTCTGTTCACATGCAGCTTGTTGTCATGGAAATAAGTTAGTCGAACAGCTGATTGCCTCTCTTGTGGCTCATCGTGCAGTGTTTGAAGTAAATATGAGCAGTGCATGAGCCATGAACAATCAACAGAGAAGTAAATGGTGCAAAATCTACAGAGCATGTGTGACACAATCTGACAGCTAGTCACCAAAATATATATTGCAAAGAAAATGCAGTAATATATCATTTTGGGGTATGACTTATTTTATTGTGGGAAAAAATGTCTTGTCCCAACAAGTGTGTCTTTGACTAATTTTCAGATGCCGGACAAGTTTCATCATTGTTTTTCTCTATATCAGACAGAGATGTACCTGATTCCAGCAGTGATGTGCACTTCCTATAGCGACCATTCCGTGGGTCTTGCTCATCTGTGTCGTACAATCGCTCTCTCTCCAGGCGACTGTCAAACAGCTGCTGCATGGGCTCTCTGTCCGCCCAGCGAGAGATCACCTTCCCATCCACAAACCAGGAAAACATGGCTGTCTCCAGGAAGCGCGACATGAAAGTCAGGTGGGAGGCGGGCTGAACTGATAGGAAGGAACCCTGAAATGCCAAAATCTCTTTTACTAGAAGGCACAACTTGGATGTTTGTGAGATGATAGACAACTAACTACATGTACAGTATGACAGTTAGACATATCTGTAAGTGGCATGTTATTGAAGTACCTTGTCAAAATTGCACGATCCCTCTCTGTTGCTCAACCAGGAGTCCAAATCAAAAGAGCTGTTGATGACAAATTGGTCGTACCGTCCAAACATGGCGGCAAACCTCCCCGCAAACACTTCCCTGATTTGAACATTGAGCTTGGCAGCCTTCAGCTCATCATCATCCTCTTCTAACTCTAGAGTTTTTGCACTGTCAGCCAAGTTGGCTCCTTCACACTGTTTGGCCAGCGCCTGTAGCTTCTCCAGAACAGCCAGCTCCTCGCCCCCCAGGTTACCATTCCGCCTGTCTTCCATCAGGTCCTCCAGAACAAGGCTGCTCAGACGGGGTGATGGGGAGGTCAGGGTGGGTTTTGTTACCACACCCCCTTGTGGAGGTAGTCCAAAGCGCAGTAGTATTTCTGTAAGTTCTTGAATGAGTTCATTCTGATCAGGGAACGCAGGGAGGTCCTCGGGGGCTTCTACACAATGGTTGTCAATGTCCACGAAACAGAGGTTGGCCTGGGTATGAGGAAATAGAGAAAAAGAAATATGACACTTAACTTTTTTGTTTTTCTCATTTATATATTTTCTGCATTCTTCCTACCCCATCCCATTTGTCAGTTTCTGTCAGGAAACCACTGCCTACAAATATGGCATCTCAACTGCTCTCTGACTATGAATAAAATGTGCCATCTCTGTCATCTTTTCAACTTCCATATCAGCAGCAGAACTGTCTCAGTCCTCTCCATTTGTAGGGCTGTAGTCGACTTAAGTCTAATAAGTTCTTGGTTGAGAAAATACACTTTGTGCATTGATTAAACAACTAAAGAGGTTGTATTGTGAGTTCTCTAAACTCTCTAAACTAAACCTGGATTAGACCAGGACAAAACCAAGTTTGCATTAGGACTGGACTCAAACAAGTGTGAATATTAATATCTCTACTATCTTACTATGCATCTGATCCAAACTGCAAATACATAATAATGTAATAACATACAACAAATACTCACAATTCACACAACAAACTCCAGCGACTTCAGTACATTCCTGCCCTCTCCTTTCTGTTATTGTCCATATAGATTCTTAATATCTCAATAACTTGATTAATGAACAATCAAAAACATTGGTTAACTTGCTAGATTAGCAACAAACGCAAAATAGAGCAGTGGATCAATGCCAACAGCCAACAAATGAACACTGCATTTCAATTCAAGCTAATAGATTAAACTTCTTCAAATCTAACCATCTTCAAATTAGGATACACAATAGCAGTATAGAACATAGTAAGAGTACATTGGGTTGCAGTGGTGCAGAGGCCATCCGCAGCTCCTCCAGCAACAGTGACCTATGTGCCAGTTTGGAGAGCCACATGAAGCCTGATGAGCAGAACCGGGCTGACAGCTGCACCAGCCTTACACTACATTGCAGCCTCAGCACGCTATGGGGTTATGTTAATCCTTTCAATATTATTGTTATAGAAATTCACACAACAGACAACAAAAAGGCACATCATCATAACTGAACTGCAGGAATATCATTAAAAACACCATTGCAAGATTAGGTGACGTTAATCTGATAGCATACCACAGCTGAACAATTGAACTCTTGTATGTGTGTAAGGAACAAATAGCCTTTTCTTGCCAAATGTACACAGTGATTAGGTTAGTTTAAGATTTCCTTAAACTTTAGGTTATTTTCCATTATACACTAACCCTTAAAATCCACAACAGTCAATTTAGATTCTGGCCAATTTGCCTACATGCTCATGTTTTTGGACAACACTGGGAAGCCAAGAAATGCTTTTAAGCCTTTCCCTTAAAGCAACCTCTAGCCCTATTGCTATACGTTTTATTAATCATTTTGCTTTTACCACAATATCCTCCAAAACACAACAAAAACTGCTGGTAACCAATTATTTAGCCAGCCTCATTCTTGTGTTCCTCTCCGTTTTGGCTCATACCCCCTAAGCTCTCTTTGTGCCTGTTTTTCTGGGGCAGTCAGACTTCAAAGAGCATTTATGATAATACAGCATGAAGCGGAGATGCAGCTTTGTGCCATGTGCAAGACCGGGATCCACTCAGCAAGAGGAAATGTCTCTATTGACCAGGCTTATATTAAGTTCAAACAGTCTAATTCCTCTATCAGACACATTTTGAGGTGTACTAATCCTCTGATATTGGCAGGGCTACTTGAGTATATTGTAGGTTACATAAAACCACTTAATATTTCACTGGCTCATAACAGTTTCTTTCATAAAAAAACAAATACCAAAGCATTTTGCAAAGTATCTACAAACCTGACAGTGTTCAAGGTAAAATTCTTGTGTAAATTTTCCTGTTTTTATTACAATGAAAAAAAAATTATAGGCTGTAATTACAAATTTACAGCATGTATCTTGATTTCAGCAAGTTTACCTTTTACCATTATTATTTAAGGTGTATAATTTACCTTATATTCAAGTATACAATATATTTTAACTCAAGCTAAATTCTCTGCCGATTAGTATATTGTGCTCCGTTTTGTATTGTCTTATGCAAACTTGACCTTTAAATAAATAAACATATATTGATTTGACACCAATAAAACCAAAAACAAATCAGATTAGATACCATCCATCATTAGACTGGCTGACCTGATCATGTTGCATTCTCACATATCACCACTAGATGCTATCTACGTTACTTCTGTCAGATAGTGTGAATCTAAAAATGTAATAAACATACAGATAGTAGCTTTAAGTCTATTATGTAAACTTACTCAAATCTAAAATAAAACAATTAAAAAAGTAATTTAATTTAATGCTTCAATTTTGCAGTGCACATGAACAGCAGCAAGCTACAGGACCCACTGCTAATTTGGTGTAGGGCTGGGCGATATGATAGAAAGATCATGATTTTTTTCCTCATATTGATATTTCCTCATACTGATTTTCAATTTTATTTTGCCAAAATAAAAACAAAGATACACATACACAAAATGGTCAATATTCTCACTACAAAGTCTGAACTCTGCTCCAGACCACAAGATGATTATTGGCTATTAGAAATGGCAAAATGCAGAACCCTGTTTAAGCAGCGCATACCTCATGCGGCAGGTGCAGGGAGGATCTCTGAGCCCCCTCCCTCCGCTGGATGCCCATGAGGAAGGGCACAGGAGCATCCAGGAGGTGGTGGATGGGCGTGGACGTGATGGGCAGATACATGTGCTGCCACTGGAATGGGAACAGCAGCGTGGTGATGCCCTCCGCCACCGTCATCAGTCTCTGGTAATCTGAGAGCAAGTAAATGAGAAACAATGTAAACTATATGGGGAGGATCACAGAGATATATGGGGTGGACTCTTCAAGAAAATATTTCTAAGTAGCAAGTGTAAAGGGAGTGTCAAAATATTTGATCTGATTTATGACTACAGAATGCACCCAATGGGAAATGTCTACTTTAGCTGCTGCTAGGTTTCTATTAAAAGATGCACTGTGTAACGTTTCTAGAAGAGGGACTGTCACCCTGCCTGTCTCTCTGAAGTTCTGAAATATTCCTCAGTATGGCCTTAAACTCAACTATCTCCATGGAGACAAGTACAACTGAATACATGCAAGATAGAAACTTTTTACAGATTTTACAGTAGGAGATGTATTTACTTTGTTGACAATGTTGTAAATACATCTTCTACTGTACTGTCTTTAAAAATACTTCAAGTTGCTTATGTATAAAAGAAGACAAAATGAACATTTTGGATTAAATGCAAGATAATTCCATGCTGTGTTAAACAAAAACATTTCCATGGAGACACCTCACCAGGAACGTTACATAGTGCACTTTTAAATGTGTTAATTTCTTTGTTGTGTATTATAACATAATGCAAACTAGGGCTGCAAGATTTATAACAATCAAAAAGAAATTTCAACTATCGCAATTAGAAAAGACTGCAGTTATTGAAGTAAGATCATTTCCACCTCAAACACTATTTTAACTGCTCCTGGACATGTTTAAAATGTGAACTTTGAGCAGGAACCTAATATTAAAACATACAGTTCAAATGTAATTACAGATTTCAAGCACAATGCTCGATAGTTAGATATTTTTTCCAAAATTAAACCACTTAAAATCAAAAGTACACTACATTTTTAAGGTTTGATTTTATGTCCATGTGCCCTTGGATGATGTATAGTAACAAAGTGACTCTTTCTGTGGCACTCCAGCTTTATCCAATCAGAAGAGAGAACCTCTGTTACCAGGCTGTTATCGGGGGTTGGCTGTCTTACATGTGCCATATGAATGCTTATTGGCTAACCAGGGAATGTTTATCATCACTGGTAAGATTTTATTGGCTTGCTTGTTTGAGCTGTCTTTCTTTACATCTCCATTGGTGAACACAACACAGCACCCAGTAAATTAATGAAGCTTCACCAATGTTATTGTATCTGTCTATGTACTTTAAACTGATTAACATTCAGTCCTTTCAATAAGATTGAGTGACATAAAAATAGATCTTTTTTCTTGTCTTTTTAATCCTTCTATTGATCTATCTCAATTTTTGATTGAACTTGATATAAAAAGCTATAAACAAATGCTATTTAACACATACAGGACATTTATAACAGATTATAGACATAGTAACTATATATGAAATAAACCAATATATAATAATCCCTGATAAATTAACTCTGGAGTAGGTCATCTTTTTATAGTATGTTAATAATTAATGTTTTTTTCCCCAGCAGGAGGATATGAGGTCACCCTTATCCCGGCCATTACATAAACTCTCAGAGTGCAGTCTCCATGACCTGTGTGTTCTTTTAAGTACCCCCAGTGCTGTGTCTGTATTCTGCGTTCTCTTCCCATTGCCAACAATGCATATGTTAAATGAACTGTGGTGGTCTGTCAAATCTTACAGGATGTAATTACATTTAGGCAGTATATTATATATTCATTCCAGAAAAGAAACATATAGTGATAATAGGGCTTTAGAAAGCCTAATCTTTAACAGACAAACTTAAAAATAACAACAACAACAACAACAACAACAACAATAGTAATAATAATAATAATAATAATAATAATAAAACATAACTGTCAGGAAATCTTACAATTCTATTTTTTGTAATCATTCAGACCTAATTCTAAGGACTGTAGTGCATTTGAAAACAGCATTTGAAAAGATCACTCAGATGAGACAAATTAGAATATGGGGTTTAATAAATGATTACCTTGTGAGTAGAGGAGCACTTGTGTCTCTAGAAGGGCACAGGTCACTAGCTGCACCATGTTATCCACCCCCAGTAGGCAAAAGGCCTCTCCGAGAGGAAACTCCCCCAGAGGAAGCTCCCCTGGCCCGGGCCGCTGACACAGGATGGGCCCCTGTACTCCATGAAAGCGTAGAGAGCGTCCCGGAGGGGGCAGGGGGACCTCATACAGGATGTTGTGGATGTAGCTCTCCAGAGGAAGGGGTGGGGCAGTGTTGGAAGCTACAGCCTGGTGTAGCTGGGAGAGGAACTGTCTGGAGGCTTGGAGGAAGGGGAGTGGGGTGAGCAGGCACAGAGCTTTGGACACATACAGAGTGTCCTTAGATGCATCATAAGAGCCCACACCACCAGAGCATGGAGAGACACCCGCCAGGGACTCCACGTCTGACTCATCCAAGCTGCTCACCAGAGAGTCCATGCTGGAGGTGGAGGGTGAGGAGGCAGAGGAGGAGGCCACTGAGGAGGAGGAGTTGGATTGGCGCTCCACTTGGTGCATCTGGTACAAAGTGTGCATAGCCGTGGTGATGGCAGGACTTGTCACCTCCTCGTAGAATGTGTGGACAAAGCCGTAGGAGCGTGAGCCATCATCGAAAATAAGAGTGAAGGAGTGGAACTGAGGGTCCAGTCTCTCTGCCTGAGTGCGGAAAGACAGGCCACGGGGCATACATAGCTGTGGGGAATATAAAAACACATTAGAAGATGGAAGAAAAGCATTACTGATCTCTGTTAAAAACACTGCCATTGTCTAAGCTGCTTCTGAATCTGTTTAAATTGGAAGTGATATTAACAAAAAAAATGATCAAAAAATGTGTGACATTTATAAGGTTATACTTTTGTCAGCCTTAAGATTCTGAAGAAAATGGGCCCTATAATACAAACCAGGAAAGTGCAGGAATAGTTTCTGCAGTGTTGAAAGATTTGGTTTTAGTTTTTATTTTCTGTTTACTTGCAGCTTTTTGGTTGTTTTCTAAGTTGTAATATACCTCAAATTCAAATTGCTTAGTATGAATGTACCGTAGTGATTCTGTCAGTTTACCCCCGGACAGCTATGGCCACTATAGCAGTTTACCATCACAGACTATGAAGACAATAAATAATGCAATGCAAATGTAAAGTAGAAAACAATTCGATGATTATGATTTCATATTTGATATGTGCATATCTCCCAAGTAATATTTTTTACAACCTTGTAGATAACCACATTCCCCTCCAAGTAAGCATTCATTATTATTATGCTGCCTATATTAAAATTATGCAAATCTTATGGTGATTACATTGCAGTTACTTTATTGTCGTCACTGCATGTCGTTTTTGCAAATTCTAATGTAGAGAAAATAGACTTAAAGTGACTGATGCCTGACCTTCTGCCTCGCTCAGGAATCAATAAGCCATATATCAGAAACACTCGTCAACTGCACAGTAAGTGTCCATCCTGTTCTATCACACCCTTTGGCAATTTGACTATACCATCGGGGCTGTACAATTTATGGAATTTTCTTTCTGGTTACAATGCTCCAGGTGACCTAAATAGTTAATATAATCAAACACATAAATATAATCAAACACATAATAACTGTTGAGCCCTGATATCCATACTCACCATGTTAACTGCATTCTTATTGAAGGGGTTCTTTTCTGTGCTCTCCGGATAATGCACAAGAACTTTAGACTTGAAGGATCGTCGCAGAGGGCTCTGTTCAAGGCTCTCACCTGTGAGACAAACAGAATAAAGACAGATGAGGACAGGCTAATGCCACCACTGAGTCACGGTTCACGAAAAGACAGGAGGACAGGATAATGCTACTGCTGAGTCACGTTTCACAAAAAGACGGGGGACAAGGCAACCTTGCCTGACACCTACAAAAATGAGAATGTGTTCGTCAGCAGCTAAAAGCAAAATCTGGCAGACTGACGGAGCCCTTTCCAAAATGTGTGTGCAAGGTGACAATGCATCAGATAACAATGCATCAGCAATCCATATTTTATAGTAGTAACGATTTTAGGAAGTCAGGAAATCTGGTGTGTCAATATTTTGGCATTCACTATATAATAATCGACATGAACAGGTTGGAGTCGGGTTAAACTTACACTGACTTCTGACCCAGATCTGAAATAATATAGAAGTAGGAAT
This sequence comes from Periophthalmus magnuspinnatus, assembly GCF_009829125.3. Lineage (NCBI taxonomy): Eukaryota > Metazoa > Chordata > Actinopteri > Gobiiformes > Gobiidae > Periophthalmus > Periophthalmus magnuspinnatus. Next base: position 16,623,596 of record NC_047131.1, on the reverse strand, counting down.
ATTATTTGTGGGAAGGCCCATAATATGCCTGAACAACTTTGAAAAAATGCTCCATATTGACATTTGAACTAAGAATTGCACACATTAGATTTGATAACGGTTGATCTTCAGCTCCTGTTCATAGTTTTGTCATTTTTTTTAGAAAAAAATCATAGTCATATATCAATATTTCATGTTGTAATCACTATTTATGTGTCAGGTGGTAATTTCTTCACATTTACCGCATGGTAAACCCAATTAATGGGTTTCCTGGTATATGCAATGCTTTGAGGACTTTTTCTCATTCAGAAGATATAATATTTAGATTTAAATTGAAAATCAGTAAAGTAATTTCTCATCATTTTGAAACTCATGGATAGACTACATTCTCTGCATCACTCAAAATATGCAAAAGATGGATTAACATTAGCCTGTGTGACGTCTTGATCTCCCCAAAAAGCATATGACGCACACAGTCAAGGAAACAATGCCATCAGACAGTACCACTCCTGCCTGAGCACTGAAAAGTGGGAGACTAATGAGTTACCACTGCGACGACACAGTGTTCTTGTACAGGGATAAAACTAGAGTTAGCATATGGAGAAAAAAAAATGCTCTGTTGCCATGGAAACCGTTTCCGCTGTGGTCGCTGAGTTAACCGGGACAGAGCACGTCACTGGATATGTCACTAGACTTCAATCAGCACTGCTCTCAACAAGGTTTCTCATTTAAACTCTGCATAAAGGCGCATTCTAAAGATGGATTTTTTTAAGCTTTGAAAGAAAAAGTACTCTTGACAGGAAATAAGAGAGTGAGATAAACAAGAATGAATTTGAATATAGTGATACAAAAAAAAACATAAGGCTAAATTAAAGTTACAAATGTGCTTATTTGAAAAAAAGAGATAAAACATACATTAAAATAATATAAAGAAAATGCATCTGAGTGTGAGATGCTGTGTTCTCGATATGTCAGAACTTGTGGTAATGTGTCATCCACTAACTATGGCTATGATCACATGCGCAGCAAAATATTATTATCTGATTTTTTTTACCTTTAGGACAATTTAAATTACATGCAAACTACAAAATCTAATGTAAGCAATCAAAGGCACCATGATCAGAAAGCCAAACCAGATAAACACTAAACAAAAATAGTTAAATAATTGTTATCATCTGATTTTACACCATATTTTCTTTGACAAATAATGATTAAAAATGTTACTATTGCCAGTGTTTTAGAAATATTTTCAATAATGCAAAGGGGGCTAAGATACTTATCATAACTATATTGGTGGTTTTCAGATTCTGTGAGATAATGCCATACACCCAGATGGAGGACCTGATCATATCCATTAGTGAATAGACACAAAAACTGTATATGTGACACATAAAAGCACAAAAAACTGCATTTTAACAATATTCATTTTAGCTGACCCCATCTGTATTAAATAATGTTGGTCTATATAATGTTGTGATGTCATCTGAAACCCAACAATATGCAATTATGTTTCTTATTATTCTTGTTAATACAGTATAAGCACATCTGATTGAAAGAACTGCTCTGAGCGAACAACTACGTTTTATTTCATTCATTTAATGTGCTGCCCATTAAAATTCATTATACAAGTACATTAAGTATTTAACAATTTAATAGACTGGATATGACCAAAATGATTGGGGAGAGACAGACAATTACAAAGGCACCGCTTTTAAGACAAGGATACATTTCTACTGAGCAAACTGGGCATTCTATAAAGATTAATCGCTCAAGGAAATTACACAACTTGGCCCATATATTTATTTTACTGATGATGTCATGCCTCTGATGAGGGGTGAGTCACGGTTTTCTTGAAGCCGTTTTCAATTTTATCATGAATAAAAATGTCAAAGTCTTGTCTCATTCTGCAGTACACTGAAAATATGTAAATCATTATTATCATTCAAGGAAATTACATAACTTGGCCCATTTATTTACTTTGCTGATGAAGTGATGCTTGTGATCACCAGCTCCAATCCGTTCTGACACCCATTTAACATTCCAATAGGCATTCTCATGTGAAATTTGATTAGGCTGCGGAAAACACACCGGCATCTATTTAGTGGCCAACAAGAGCAGATTGTCTCCACACAGGCATTTAGCCATCAGACACAAACATAGCTACTGTATGACCTCATCCTCGTCAATGTGCGGTTTGAGTGCGCATGAACGCTAACGCTAGCTCGACTGAAGAAGATGAGGAGGAAAGTGCGGATTCTCACACATTTCTAATCCAGTGGAAGCGGAGCCCCCTTGCTGCAGTGGGTATAGGATGACCTGATGTTACATAAGCAGCTTGGTGGAGCTCAGATAAAGTGTCTTTGCTGTCAGTTGCTCCAGGGGGTATCACCAAGACCATCCTAAGCTTTATATTGAAATGTGCTTTTATGTGTCACATATACTTCATTGCACAACACAGCTGAATTATCAAAATGGGGATTAAACTGGGACTAAATCTGCCACTAAACCTGGACTAGATCAGGACTGAATCAGGACTCCAACCAGACCAAACCAAGTCTACATCAGAACTAAACTGGGCTTGAACCAGAACCTAACCAAGAACAGAGTGAATGCACACTAAGTTACATCATAATAACTGCAATGGTTGCAATCAGCTAAATCACAAAGGCTGTAATTATAAAATCCCCCAGGGGGCCTATTAATTATTTTGTTTAAAAACCTGCTAACTCTAGTTTATACCACATGTTATGAACTGCATGAGATTTTACACGTATTAACAATTGATATTTCAGGCTTCTCTTAAGTGTTAATGTTCCTGGATGAGTTTTAACTGTGCACTTGTTGTATTGATTAAAAATATATATGGTCAGCCTTTGTCAGATAAAAAGATGCTTTTGTTCAGTATCATCCCCAACATTTACACAACCACTTCCAGTCAAATGTAACAATCTATTTCTTCTGAAGCGAGCCATCCCTAGAGGTACAGTCATATATAAGGAGGAAAATGGGTGTGACTATTGTTTGGTAAGTGTATTTTCATATTTATAAATTGGAAATGACGTCAAGGTATCCAGCGCACCTGCTTGGCTGCTTTATCTTACAGGGACAACACAAAGCAGCAGCAATAACACGTGCGGACGTCACGGGGGGGAGAGCACAAGTTCACATGTCCTCAGCTGACTGTCAACAACAAAGAGACAAAAACACCAATATCTGGCTAGATCTGGCAACTTCTCATAACTGGCAACGTTTAGTAAACTCAAGACATTTCCAGCAAAGACTAGAATCTCTCCACCTTCGAAACACTTGACACAAAGGAGCAACACTGCAGCTGTGGCAACCCCCCTCCCACTTGCATTAAAAATCAGAGCATCATTCCGCCTTTGGAATGGAACAGATGTGTCCTTTTGCTAGACAAAGAATCTGGAATTTGAACAACTGCAAAACCAGATGCACTGTAGATTAAAAAGGGGAGAGTTCTGGCTATTACTCAGATTACCATAGCGTTTGGACAGTGGAATGTAATCTGACAAACATCCAGGCTGGTCATGGTGAACCCCCTTTGGTCCCTCCATCTGTCCTCTGCATTGGACAGTCCCTGGGCCATGGGCACGTTCTGGTATGTGACAATATGTTCCTTCATATTTAAGTGATGGCCTGGTGACTTGCAAATATAAAGTGGTTGTTAAACGTAATTTTAAATAATGCCTAAAATGTGTCAAAATGGAAAAAACACAGCGTGACTATTTTGTTTACCTCTATGTCCAATACAATATAAATAAAAGATCGATTTGAATAAGACCTTTTAATTTGGATTTGGGTGTCTTTAGATGGGTGTGATTGCGTAATAAGTCACTAAAGCTAATTTAAATCGAATTATTTAAGCGCGATTTTCATGCGTAAAAATATGAAGCGTCTAAACGTGACATCTGCCATTATCCCCCATAACATGCAGACAAAACATGCGGAGTGATCTCTCATCATTTATTTTATGTTTTAAGGAATTAGTATTCTTTTATCTAGCGTGTTTTTTATGACATACCAGCTCCATCGTCTGGCTCCAGGCCCGTGTCGGTGTCCAGACCACACACAACAAAATAGTGGGAGAAACGGCACGACCCAGATCCCGTGGTGGGCGCTGTGGTTCCGTTCATTCTGGAAGGATAAAAATGAGGTTGTAAGCTCCGTAAAGGACTAAAAACACCGCTTGTTCATCGCTGTCAGGGTCCAGTTTGGCGGGGCTGTGCTCGACGGCTCTCTCCGGTCGGTGACTGAGCTCAGGCTGTAGCGGCGTTGGGCATCTCGTTCAGCGCGAAGGGGAGGAGGCTCCGTGGGCGACAGAGGGAGGGAGACAAAGCGCTACCATCAGAAGCAACATGAGCAACCTTCATTCAGGCCTTCCCTCACCGGAAATATGGTTATATTTGGCTTCTTATTAAAAAAAAAGAATTCAAATTTAAACAAACAAATCTTCTCCACATAGAACCTGAAAATAATAGTTTTGTAACTGTTTATTTTTTACATTTTTTTTTTATTTTTCTAAAAGCACATACCGTGTTTTAGTACAGCATGTGTTTGGTTCCTGTCCACACCAGCCCAGATACCATCATGTCTATTATTGTTGGCCTACTTATCTGTGTGACCAAGGAGATGCAAGTGAATGTAACAACTATATACTTTATATCAAGATTTCAAAGAAAGGTATACAAATTTTTGGAAAAAGAATTGTCAATTTTATTTAAAACCATATATTTATATTTCTTATGAGCAAATACTTCTCTAGAGTAACAAACAAAAAATAATAAATATTGCCCAGCTGTAAGGCCTGAGAAGGACAGCTTTTACATTCAAGTTGCAACACAGAAAAAAATTTCAATCTGACAAACATCCTGTTCCGAGCTATTTCCTCAAACATATTACACAGGAGAATACACAGCTATTTGAAATTCAACAGCTTGACCACGTCTTGGGCCTCACCTCATGTTCTAGTAAATCCTTGCATACTGGCTCTAGCATTTTTTTTTTTTTTTGTTAAAAAGAAATGTATTCTTAAACATGAGTAGACAACAAGTACTTTATCCACACATCAAGAGGGGGTGTAGTAAAGTATCATTATGCTATGCAAGTGACCAGCAAATATCGAGGTGGTCAATTGCATAATGGGTTACAAATAATAGCGACCCGGTATAAAAATGGCAGTGTGTTTGGCTTATAGGTAAACATGAGCTCTTTAGAGAACAGGTCAATGTTTATGGGTACTGTGTAATTTAATCATGCTTCTAAACATATCTTGCTTATAAACCTAACTTAGGTTGTGCAGGTGTAATATAGGAATGTAACAACATCCAGTTCCATCCATCCAAAGAGAGAATTTGGGTACTAATGAAAACCAACTTTTTTCTGTGCCCCGAAGCCATTAGTGCAATTCATTTTTATTATAAAAATGTTATTATAAATGACAGTATATATTCCTGCTCTGAATAAACCAAAGTAAATCATTATTCTCAAGTAGTTCCTTCTGAATTGTGTTCATCATGCTACTTTACCAAAAAAGATACATTTTGATTTGTTGATTTGTAAATCCATGTTGTTACATCCTTAATATGTATGCATGAAAAATAATACTAGCCAAAATAAATGGGCCAGGTGATTAACTTGGTAACTGATGAACAGAGAGGACTGACTGTGGTGGCTTTGGCAAATACTTGAAAGCGCAAGTAATTCCTGGATTCAAACAAGTTCAGATGGCAGAGGCAGCAGTCTATGTCAACACTCGAGCTGCCTGGAGCCTCACCTCCTCCTCAGGGTGCGACAGGAGAGGAAGTACTCTGCTGTGAAGCTGGGACGACTCATCTAACATGAGTCGGAACAGAGAGTCCTGATTCTGCCTTAGCTCAGCAGCCACCTGGGCTGAGGGCCGCCAAGCCTTAAGGTTCCCTGCAAACGTCAGGAGACGCACCAGCACAGCTGGAACTGTCCTGGGGTCAAACAGAAGTAACACAGAGGCTGGAGCCTGAAACAAAAAGCACACACATAAAACATTACTTTTTAAAATTGGCTAAGTATTTTTACCACTGAAAATATTTTTACCTGGACCTGAACAATATCATCCATCATATCTGGATTAGAAGACAAATTCACCAGGACTTTCAAGGTCTGAACCTGGAAAAAGACTGATATGTTTAACTTTTAATTTGACTTAAAAACATCTTTAGGCTGCATCATGTACCTGTAATGTCTCATTGCTCACAACAAACAGAGACAGTAGAAGTTTAATAGAATCCTTTAGCAAATGCTGGTGCTTGTCAGTGACTGAGAGGTTTGTCAGAAGCCGGAGTGCACACAGCTGAAGTTCAGAATTCATTGGTGATGTTTCAATAAGCTCCAAAACTTTAGGGACATACACCTGAGAACAAGACAAGTTACTACACAAGATAATTTAGGCTATGAAATGCTTAGAATCTTATAAAAGGTGGAATACCGTTAGTTGTTCCTGGTTTTCAATGTTCATACTGAGATTATTTAAAGCAATTAATGACTGCACTCGCACATCTGCAGCCGGATCAGAAAGAAAACCAGCTATAATAGGAATCCCCTCATATTCACGGATGAGATTCTGGAAAATAATCAATGCAAAAACAAAGAATGCCATCAAACATGTTTAAATATGTCATACAGACCATTTTATAGACCTAGAAATCCAGCATACCTGATTTATAACGAAGGCAGAAGCATTTGCTAAAGTAAGTAGCATGCGACATTTGTCATCTTGACTGTTGCTGAACTGTAAGCAAGACAGCAGCGTCTTTAGGTGCTTGGGCTCTAAGTTTCCAGCTAAGATGCAAAGACAAATGCACACTTTTTAGATTCAGAATTAAACAAGGTAGCTATTGACACAGGTTGCAAATAACACTATAGCCTATAATTATGAGTGATGCTTACCTGATGCAACATCCACAGTCTTGGAAGTAACAGGTCGGGCAGAGACCACATCCAGTCCCGACACTTTTGCCAACAAGCTCCCAGGCTGAAGGCTCACTGTACTCACATTAGAGCTGTCATTTCGTGTGCCCTTTCTGCTTTTCCTAAAGCTCGAGCTGCTTATCAATTTGTAAAGACCATAAGAAGCGCCTGCCCCAGCTACTATCCCAAGTAACGCCTTCATGTTGCCAAATCTGGGAGTAATACTGTCCCCCATGCTGCTATGAGCTAACAGTTAGCGTTAGCTACCGGGCTAAAAGTCTCCGCTCATCCGTGCCAGAAGAGACCTCGTTATGGGCTATTCTCTGCAGTTTGTTAAACGATACCATGGAATGTACCGCTACAAGCTCAACTCATTTGAGGAGCTTTGTTATATCAGATACAAGACAAGTTAGCTGACAACAGCGCGCATGCGCGTTGTTCCGGTCAGCTGATAGTTCTATGACGGGGTCAAGAACAAACTTTTTCGGAGTGTCTTCAGCTGAAAAATGCAGAAACTGAGCTTTTCGTGTTTTATTTGGGGTTTCCAAATATTACACATAAATATTATTTTCCACAAAGTAATTCAAACCATGCGGGTATCATTCACTGTGTCTCTGTGGAGGTGTTGTCCAATTTACATGGGTCCAACCACGGACCACAATGAATGTAATGTAGGAACGTGCAATCAAATATTAAAAAATCCAGTGCTAATGGAGTAGGCGGGCGCAGTTCTAGCTAACTTCTTCTCTTCATATTAGTGCATAAATGCTAATTTAAAAATATGCATATCGACGCGTAAACTACAAGTGTAATGCGCTTCTCCAAGAACCCCACCACCAGCAAAGGCAGCAGGATGCGCAGAGTTTTACGCACGGACGCTTGGTGGCTCACTTTCACAAGTTTTCTTTGACCTTCAGTTGGAAATGCTGATGGGGCAGACAGACTGCTGTGGGTTCGTAAGTTGCTCACAGAAGAGTAAATGTCCTAATTTAGTTAACGTTAGATCTAAAACAGACTACATTTTCTGCCACATTTTCTAGGCTAGAAACATAGATAGGAAAACCAAAATGAATGTAGGCAACAGAACTTGCTTATTTTCTACACAGGTTCCGTGTTACAGTATATTTAAATTTCAAATGTTGTAGAATTATTCATACCTTCAAGGTAAGGATCTTTATGAATGGCTCACTTAGATTAAATTTTAAAAAGTTTTACAGCCTATTTGCCTTCCATCAGCTCCATTGCTTTATATCTGTGAGTTGGGTTTGTTTCCCTGGACCTGTTATTTGAAACTACCATTCAGAAAACACTACTCTTGAGTCTAAGGTCAGCCATGAAACAGGTGGCTTTGTGGTCATGTGGTGACAACTAGCCTACCTTTTTCACTTCCCCATACATTTTTTTTCTCCTCTCTGCAAAAGGATCATCCACCACTGGTTTGGCATATCTGTAGGCTATTGACTTAAGGACTAAGATGACTTATTGGCTTTTCCATTGGAACAGACGCAGCAGCCTTTATAAGGCAGGTTTCAGAGGACTGAAGACTTGGCTGGTTGATGTTTGTGGGAAAGTTTGCAGAACCGTTTTCACTTGACATTTCGAGGTTGGTACTTGCTCATGGTTGACTTTGTTCCAATACTATACCATTTTTCCATGTCATGTTGTGTTATTCTAAAATAATAAGTCAACCATAGTCAATTTTTTAATGCACGCCGTGTGCAAAATATACATAAATGTTTGCATTTTTTGGAAGTTGAAGCCAGAAAAAAAAAAAAACAGTTTTGGCTGCAGGTGTTCATACGTACGGCCTAGAAGAGTGCTGTTTTTCCATGGTATGCATTGATGAAGAGGAGGGGGCAGTGGAAATGTCATGCTCCACATGTGTGGGTTTAGCTTATGTCGTCATACTTCATCACTGTTTTTTCGTTTTTGTGACAAGGCCAAGGTTGGTATTTAAAGATGCTCCAAATTTAGGCCAATCTAAGCCATATGCAGAGTGACGTAATTAAGATCCATACTACTATAGAGAGTAGGGATTGTGCCAAAATATTGATATATGATGCTTAATCTATTGATCAGTATCACAGGTTCTGTATTGATATATCACCATTTAATGGCTTATTAGAGAAAGTGAACATATATTTATGTTCATACAGATATTTAATGCAGGTGACATACTCACTGTGTTAATTTTAAGTGTATTTCAACAAAAATATAAAATACAGTTTTAAAACGTATTTGTATCTTTAATAACAATGGTCTATAATGGTATGTATCAGTTATTGCATGTTTCGCCCTATTGTTGTATTATTGTATTGTGACCCAAGTACCACGTATTGTATTCATGAGTTTCAGCTTCTTGTTATATGGTGCCATTTTGAGGATGGTTGACCACTCAAAAGATATAACATTTAGTTTTGAATTGTTAATTGCCACAGCAACAGTCCTAACATTTCATCATTCTGAAACCCATGGATTGAATCGTGAACCCTGTATGAAGAGAGTTATGAGTAGAAAGACTGAGCATTGTGAGGAAAGGGGAAATTACATGTTATTGCGTAAAACACAGCTATATCTTAAATTAAGGGGGAATATTACGTATTCTCCCACTCCCATTCCATATTTAGATTTTGCTAAACCAGGTGTAGACAAAGATTAACTAAACTTTGTGATTGAAAGATTATCTAAAAAATAAAAGAACATGTTGGTGGGCATTCTTTCCTTTTTTATATAATTACCATAATTGTATCCACCTAAAAAATGTCATCAAATACATTGTCACTCTGTTTATAACATTTAGAAAGTTTCACTCTGAGCCCGGAAGATTGTTGGCAGCTGCTGTTCTAGAGACACACACATTTGCTGGATTTAGTTAGCACCATACATGATGATGGCTAAAACAGTTGTTCCGTACACATCTTTTAACAATGAACATTACAAAACAACTGCTTTTATTTGCTGCTGAATATTTGCTTCCTAAAACCTTGAATTTAAAGGGGAACTATGTAACTTTTTTGGTAGAGGGTAGGCTACGTCACTTTCTTGTCTCTGTTAGGGTTGTCAAAAGTATAAAAAATCAGATCCTAATTGATACTAAATCAAAACTAGATACTCATTTGGTTAAGTATTCATACTAAAAAAGTTACATTCATAGGACAGAAATGGACCACTATGGAACATACCTGGATTTTGAAGGATTACATAGATATAAGTCCTCATGGTAACACAAAAAAGAACTACGATTTAATATTGAAAATCACATTCTATTGTCTAAAGAAAGAGTGTTTTTTATCATAATCATGGTATCGGAATTGCTATTGATTATCAAGTCAACAGGATCAACATCGAGTTCGAAATTTTAGAACCTTGACAACACTAGTCTCTATTGGGATGTATTGTTTTACTTGTGAATTTTCCATAGCATGAAGGCAAGCATATCTGCCACCAGGTCATATCTGTGGAGGGGTGACCACGCTCACAGTAAGAACGCATGTTTTTAAATTGTTTTCAAGCAATAAAAACACAGATAATTGAATAAATGCTAGATAGACACATTAACCCAGGGGTGTCAAACTCATTTTCACAAAGGGCCACATCAACAAAATGGTTGTTCTCAAAGGGCCGGATGTAACCAACTATAAGATAAATGTCACTCAATGTACCCAAATTTAATGTAAAATAAATGCAACTACTTTTTTAATCTTGTTAATTAACCGTTTCTATATTTATTGCTTATTCAAGTTACAAATTTTGCATATGGATTTGCATAGACATGAAAAAATTACTGTTTAACTGTGTATTTAATGATAAACTGACATTTTAAGACAGTCATACCTTTTCATTTCCTTTGTCGCGGGCCACATAAAATGACGTGGCGGGCCGCATTTGGCCCACAGGTCTTGAGTTTGACACATGTGCATTAACCTATTGTGGAACATTCTAGGCAAAGCAATAATAACTCCAAGGTGACAAGCAGGTGACAGACCCTCTATGGGAAAAGTTACATAGTGTTGCTATAACTTTTCTCTTTACTATACATGAAACGGGAGCCTTGTCAATGAAAGTCCAGCATGTTTCTCTGCATCAGTCTTCCTAAGTGTGTGTGCTTAAAGGTTATCCTACCTCCTGGATCAAATTCCACCTCTTTTGTCAGTGCAGACTCCTGTGTCACCAGCTCATCCATGGTCTTCACACACAGACCCATCTAACCAATGAGACAGCATTTCATATTTTCCACTGTTATAGAATAGATGTTAAGTGCTTATTTAATTTGTCATTGAATTAATTATAAGAGGCGCGTGTTGCAGGGTTGATAGCACAGGATAGCTTACAATGACCGACATACAAAAGAATGCCCTTGCAGGAATTTTCGAGTGGTACATCTGGGTGACATTGCTGGAAAGGAACCAGCTTGGTAAGTACTAGGACTCCTATTACATTTTGTACTTAGACATAAGGGTATATTTGAGTATCCAAAGAAAACACAATTGTTTACAGGTATTTCCAAGTCATTACTCTCAAAAGTTGGCTTGTTTGTGCTTGCTGGTACCACTCATGTTGTTCCAAGGCTATAGCTAATTGTACAACGTTAAAAAGGGCATTTAATCATAACTATACAATATGCCATAATAGGGCTGCAAGATTAATCCCGATCAAATCAAACTCGCAATTTGAATGGACACAATTAGCAAATCACAAAGGCTGCAATGTTTCACGTATCATAATTTCTTCCACAACTAGTCTAATTCTGCATAAAAAAAATCTAACCCTCTACATAGATCAGTACAAACATGTTCTGAAAGTGATGGGATTAATTAAATTAAATCTAATTGCAGTGCTTGTCAGAAAAAAAATACTAATAGATATTATAGATAAAAGATAATAGATATTTTTTCCCAAATCGTTCAACCCTATCCTGTAAACAACATATTTCGCGCCTACGGCCAGATTCTTACTAGAAGATGACTTGCTTATGTTTGGCTCTATGCAAAAATTCTTGCTTAATAATGCACAGGCCAAAAAGCAGTCATGTGGAAAGTAATGTTTTGTTTTGTTTTGACATCCAGTTCAACATTTAGAAGACACTTGGTGAAATGGGCAGTAAACCCTGGTGTGATACAGATGTTGTCTCTAAGCTGCCCAGCTGTCTCTCACTGAAGGTACATCTTCCTCATTATACAATCTTTTGGCTCTGTGACTTTTTATTTTCCATACTGAGAATGAGGGAGCTCCTCTTCCCAGTCCCCTGTTCTGTCCGAGTGAGATCACAGCTATTGCATAACACAAAAAAGAACTTTGGTGTAAACATCCTCCCACAAGCTTCGAGGACAGACATTTATAGCTCATGGCGATCATTCATTTTCAAGCCTGTTTGGCAGTTTTTAAAAGCAAACGAGCTGTCATTATTCTACAGCTTTTTGTGGTTTGAACCCAACAGAAAGTTTAAACAAGGTTATTTTAGTTGATTCTTAGTTTGAGTTTTAGATCTGCTACTAAAACAGTGCATTAGTTGTTATGTTATGATAAGCACCTAATAAATAAAGCCACTGCATGACTATGTTTGGATAAGGACAAAGGATGCGAATGCACTGGGATCAGACTCAGACGTTACATGACACTGCCAAAGGGTTATGAGGTACAAAATACAGGCTTAGAATCCTGTGTTGTGTTCTAAGGAAGTTCGCTGCATGACAAATAATAGCCTCATAAAACTGATTTATTCAAGACAATATCCTTGATACTGTTTGTTATTTCAGTTCGTTGTTGAGTAATAAACTGAATACCTCTGCCCTTTTTGGTGCTTTTTCTCTTAATCTGTTCAAAAGTTTCTTAGGAAGCTAAACCTGCAATACATCTGAACACATTTTAACTGGAACTTAACTCACAATAGAGATCAACAGTAACAGTAAAGTAAATTAAAATAAAAATTTCCATTCATTTTTCCCATAGACTTTTCGAAAAGTTCAAATATTAAGAGTTCAAAGGCATCGCAGAGGATAACCAGCTACATGCTAACTAATATCCATAATACAGTTGTCCAAAAAGGCCATTTAGGATGCAAGATTCTGCCAAATATTTCAATAACTTTGCGGGTGATAAAGTTTCAGAAACAGATTTTAAATAAAATTATAGGTCTTGTTGTCATTTGTTACAACATAGCAAGTTCAAAAACTGTATATATATATATATATATATATATATATATATATATATATATATATATATATATATATATATATATATATATATATATATATATATATATATATATATATATATGTTTCAGACTTATTTTCCAAAATGCTGACAACACTATAATAAAGCTAATAATCTATATCAGTTGCATTTCATGACCATTTTCCAGATCTTTCAATTTCTCTGCATACGAGACTGGCTGAGTTGTGCCGAGGTGTGCAGCTCATGGAGAGATCTAATTCAGTCGAGTGCACTGTGGAGTCAGGTGAGTAATTTAGTGATTGGTTTGACTTTCTATGTAGTATTTCACATATGACAATCAAGTAAATAAAAAAAATGTTGGAGTGTTTTAATACATGGACATTTCTATTTGGCTCTGTGAGATCAATTTCTCCAGTGAAAAGGAATGGTTCACAAATGCTGAGGTGAAGCAGATTTTGCAGATGTATCGTCCGTTTGTAGTTCACCTGAACCTGCGCGGCTGCACCTTCCTCACCTGGCCCAGCATCAAGTGTGTCAGTGAGTATCCATTTTTGTGGTCAGAAACAGACAAGCACGTTCTACGTTGTATTTTATCTTTTTTATGAATGAAAATATACAGAGTCCATCTGATACAGACATTTATACATTGATGTAAGAAAACAAAATGAGCAGGGTAAGCCTTGAGATTGTAGGTCACTCAACAGTGATCAGGACAGTCTAAAGATCTCATATTTCTGTGGCACTCTCAGATGACTAGGCTCCAGCTCCTCCTCCAGTTCTGCCTGCAGCTCCAGAGGGGTGTTCCACAGCTCGGGGTCAGTCTGATCTGCGCTGGGACGGTTGTACGGCCGCTCTTTGGGACATCCTCTGTTGTAGTTGTTGACGTATTCCTCTACTCTCTCCCCGGTGTACTCAGGAGGGGAGCGACACAGTAGCCCTGAGTACCTGACTGCCGGGTGCAGACGCAGCCAGTATACCATGTAGTGGATGCTGTAGGGAGAACATGTGTAGAGAATGCAGAGGTTATGTTCATTTTTGACACAGAGCTTAATGTCATCCCAGTCAGCACTAAATAACTAACTTGTGGTTTGACACAAACATCATTGTTGTCAATCACACAATTGGTCCACACAGTGGTTTAAATATTTGTATTTCTTTCAGATATAGTATCACCATAATCTGAAAATTATACATTGTCAAATTTCAAAATACATATTTCAATATTTTTGTACTGATTTTATATCTGTTGTGAACTCTCTGTTGTTAGTTGCTGACAGAAGAACAGCACTTCTACTCTCTAGTCTATTGGACTTCTATTGGCAAGCAAGGCATCAAAATCTAGCTCAGTAAACTTTTATCTTAAAATATTTTGATGGAATGAGAAGGAATACAGTTTTTATTTGAAACAGAGACACGCTTGTTATAAGTATAGTAGTATAAATATTACTTAGGTTTGCAAGCCCACAAACAAACTGCCTGTTTACAAGAATCTCATAGAACTCTAATTAAAAATAATTAGTGGCGCTGACCTACCTATAGTCACACACCCAGGGGTTTTCTCCAAGCTTCAGCTGTGACAGAAAGTACAAGTCTTCCAGAACCCCATACTGGACAAAATGAAGGAGGTTGTTGGAAAGGTCCAGCTCACGCAAGTGCAGTAAACCAGTCAGGGAAGCTGGGAGACATAGCCAAAAAACATGTTTTAGTGTGTAAATGTTTACTCATTGCAACAATTACATACCACATATTTATACTGCTGTAAGCTGCCCTGTCTAGTATAGACAGTCTAAGTTTAGTAGCCCCTTGTGCCAAAATTATATTTGCTCAGTCATTTGTCAACTTGCTCGCTGTATAAATACATCTAATATTGTTTAAACAGAGAATGGCAAAATGCTCATTCTCAGGGCAAAATTGGAAACAGAAGTCATTGGTTGCGTAACGTGTTTTAAATGTTTTGGATGTCCACATGTTATCCATCAGCCAAAGTCAAACAACTAAGCGTGTTAAGTTTCCCCTCAAAGGACGTGTTACAGTAAAACATGACTCATAGATTACTGAAATAGTACAAGTACCTGTATCAAGATGCTCCATGTTGTTGTTGCTGAGGTTCAGGATTTTGAGGTTTTTTGCACCCTGGAATTCTTTCGCTTTGAGATGACGGATGGCATTATGGGAAAGATCTAAGTGAACCACATCATCTGGGATACCCATGGGCACTTCTGTTAGACCTAAACATGACCAAAATCTTTAGTCAGATGGATTCCTGTGAATTTTTGTGCTGATTATTGAATAGATGTATCAAGCTAGGGAAAGGGCTAGACAAAATGTGTCTGTTGGTTTGTCATTTTTAGTATAAAAAGATTTAGTTTAGTGAAGGAGGGAACAGTGATTAAAATTTGCTCAAATCAGACCTTAAATAATGGTTAATTGAAATAATATTATTCACATTTCGACATATATTCCCTACTGGCCTGTTGCACAATGAGATAATAACTGTGGAAATGGACGTGTGGTTTGAACCTGCCTGTAGTGAAGGTGGAGGCTCTTTACCTTTGTTTCTACAGTCCATGCGCACTTGAGGGAAGAGGTATGTGTGGCACACTTGTGTGGCATGTGGCTTAATGCGGATGCCGCTGGGCTCCAGAGGAGAGGTTGAGGGGCGAGTGCCTTCGTCATTAGGGGGCAGCTCTTTGCACAGTTGCTCTGCCTCCAACTGCTTCAACTTTCTGCCTTTGAGCCAAACAGGTTCCTCACACCTGTGCAAAATGATAACAGTGACATTATAAAACCAGTTCAATTATGTATTCTGTTACTCTGAGTGAGTCTATCCCTAAGAAAGAGGGCTTTCTGGTATGATTTTAGAAGTAATTCAAAAAGGTCAAATGTTTTCTTCAATGTCACTCAGGCAACTCTTGGAGTTAGAGCTAGGTTCCTGGTCAGAAGTGCCACCTGCCCAATCGGAGAAACCTGAGGTGTGAGGTGATAAAGTGAGAACCCTTTTCCATTGTGTCACCATTAAAATTTTATAACAAATCTGCATTTGACCTATGGCTTAATACTGCTTTGGCAGCTTGTCTGGAGCAGCGTGCAACTGCAATGCAGGCAACAGTCAAGGACTGACCTCTAGTTTTAAATTGATTGGATATATCAGAGAAAACCCAGGAACAATTAGGAAACACATTTTTAGACTGGTGTAGTCAATAAAACATACCCAATTGTACTCATATTTCTACCATACTATAGTTGATAGAAATGATGTAGCTACTCACTTGGCATGATTTCCCAAGTTGCGGTTGCTGGGGACCTGCAGTGTGTGTATGAGACCGTCCATGGCACACTGGCAGTTCCATGGGTTATCGTACAGGCGCATGTATCGGAGATTAGGCATGGGGATGATGATCTCCTCACTCAGGGTGCTCAGGCGGTTGTGCTGCAGCAACAGTGTGGTGAGGCGGGTCAGCCCCTCGAAGGCTCCCTCCTCCACCAGGGAGATCTCATTCTGCTGCAGGTCCAGACTGGTAAGGGCCTCATAGCCGGTGAAGATCCTGTTGCGGAGGACTTTGATTCGGTTGCGGGCTAGAAGGAGGTGTTTAGGCTCTTTGGACCAGGCTTGGGAGGAAGGGATGGTGTTGAGGTGTCTCTCCTGGCAGTCAATGAAAACCTCCCCAGATTCTGTAGACTCAGCACAATTAGGTGCCACCAGTCTGGATGTGTCTGACCTGCTGTGACGTCCAGCACCTCGTACCCTGACACAAGAAAAAAACAAGTAATATCTGATAATGCTTTTATAGCTAAAGGTTGTGTTCACATGATGTCATAATGGCATGTAGATAAGAGGGCGCTTAGTGCAATTCTGTTTCTCAAGTTTGTTTTCAAGAATACAGACACTGGCCCAATGTCAAGCCTTGGGTCAACACATCTTCAATCTGGACAAATGAACAAAGATGGAATTATATTCTTTTGTTTTACGCTACACTGGAAAGTTTTACTATTGGGCAATTAACAAGATTAATTTAGCAAGATTGTGGACCTAAATTGTTCAACAATACATACCTATAAAGAATAAGACAATGTTTATGCAAACAGTGGGGAAATTTCAGTGTTGTAACACAAAGTCCAAGAACAGCAGAAAAAAAAAACAGTGGTGGAAAGAGTACTGGAATGTTTTACTCATGCAGAAGTACAATTACTTGGCTAATAATATACTCAATTACAAGTAGTTAAGTAAAAGTAAAAAGTATGCATGAAAAATATTACTCAAAGCATTAGTTATTAATTACTTTTTAACCCAATTTTAGAGGCCTTTTAGATCATGCGTTTACACAAAACATAATTAATCCAAACATGAATTTAGTCATTTTAAACCACAATCCATATATTCTGAGCTCTGGCCAGTCAGAGCAGGCGAAGTAGAGTCGTTATGTATGTAACAAACGTGGATTGGGACAGTTGGGACTTGCACAGTACTGATTTAAAATTTAAGTAGTTACAATTCCTTTGTATAAGAAGGGGGACCGGAGGGTGTGTTCCAATTACAGGGGAATCACACTCCTCAGCCTTCCCGGTAAGGTCTATTCCAGGGTACTGGAGAGGAGAATCCGACCGATTGTTGAACCTCAGATTCAGGAGGAGCAGTGTGGTTTTTGTCCTGGTTGCGGAACACTGGATCAGCTCTATACTCTCCATCAGGTCCTTGAGGGTTCATGGGAGTTTGCCCAACCAGTCCACATTTGTTTTCTGGATCTGGAGAAGGCATTCGACCGTGTCCCTCGTGGTGTCCTTTGGGGGGTGCTCCGGGAGTATGGGGTCCGGGGCTCTTTGCTAAGGGCTGTCCGGTCCCTGTATGACCAGAGCAGAAGCTGTGTTTGCATTGCCGGCATTAAGTCAGACCTGTTCCCGGTGCATGTTGGACTCCGCCAGGGCTGCCCTTTGTCACCGGCTCTGTTCATTATATTTATGGACAGAATTTCTAGGCGCAGCCAGGGGCCGGAGGGGGCCTGGTTTGGGAACCACAGGATTTCATCTCTGCTGTTTGCAGATGATGTTGTCCTGATGGCTTCTTCTTGCAGCAGGCACTAAGGCGGTTGGCAACCGAGTGTGGAGCGGCTGGGATGAGAATCAGCTCCTCCAAATCCGAGGCCATGGAAAAAGGTGGTTTGCCCTCTCGGGGTGGGTGGTTAGTCTCTGCCTCAAGTGGAGGGGTGTTGTTCATGAGTGAGGGAAGGATGGAGCGTGACATTGACAGGCGGATTTGTGCAGCGTCTGCAGTGATGTGGTCGCTGTATCGGTCCATTGTGGTAAAGAAGGAGCTGAGTCCAAAGACAAAGCTCTCGATTTACCGGTCAATCTACGTACCTATGGTCATGAGCTCTGGGTAATGACTGAAAGGACAAGGTCGCGGATACAAGCGACTGAAATGGGTTTCCTCCTTAGGGTGGCCGGGCGCACCCTTAGGGATAGGGTGAGGAGCTCGCCCACTCGGGAGGAGCTCGGAGTAGAGCCACTGCTCCTACACGTTGAGAGGAACCAGTTAAGGTGGCTCGAGCATCTGCTCAGGATGCCTCCTGGACGTCTCCCTAGGAAGGTGTTCTGGGCATGTCCCACTGGGAGGAGGCCCCAGGGAAGACCCAGGACATGCTGGAGGGACTATGTCTCTCGGCTGGCCTAGGAACGCCTTGGGGTCCCACCAGAGGAGCTGGAGAACATGTCCGGGGTGAGGGAAGTCTGGGAGTCCCTGCTTAGACTGCTGCCCACGTGACCTGGGCCCCGGATAAGCGGAAGAAAATGGATGGATGGATGGATGGACAATTTCATGGCTAGAATTATACTCAATTACAAGTACAAGTACATTTATTAAAATCTACTTAAAAAGTACAATTACATTTACTCTATTATAGTAATGTGAATATTTGTAAGTTAGTTATTTTCCATCCCTGAAAATAACAATATGTTTGTCAAGAATACATTGTTCTTTAATGCTTTTCTGTGTAAAAAATACAGACAGATATTATTCCCGATAATGCCTATGTAAAAGCATACTTAACTGTTTAACTACAATATTAATGTATACTTGGCATAAATATAAGACACATGATAATAAAATACACCACTGTGCACAGGTAAAGTAAAACTATAAGGTTACAAAAATGTATGTTCAACAAGTTGCTTTGACTGTTATGTGTAGCATAACAATAACAGCCTATAGGCATCAAGTTGTGACTAATGAACATTAAAGGTATTATGGTAAAACTTAAAACATGTACCTACCGTGAGAGCTTGTGTCTAGCCCCCTTCAGGCCTCTTCCCTTGTTCTGTTTCTTGGCCTGGGTGGATGGGAGTAGCACAAGTAAAAGGGCGACCAGAAGGAATAAGAAGGTCAGCCGCATTTTGAACCTGGGGCAGATGGTCTCAATGAAGACTGGAACTTTGAGATGAAAGCCTGAAAAAACAGAAGCCATAAGTCATAAGTGATATGTTTGAGGAAAAATAAAAGACAGATGTTTTTTCACTGTGCAAGTAGTGCAACGTGAAATGTTATGTAAGAAGTCTGAGTCTGTCATGAATCAGGAATGACAGAATAATTTTACTACTGAGAATGGATAACAAGACTGTAAAAACTGTAAGCATAAATTCAGCCAGAAGACTGGACTTTATTACTTATTCTGTGACAGCAAGCCTACCTTTGCTTCATCACCTCTTAAGGTATTAAATGAATGTACTATGTAATATTTTCTGATGTAAGGTCCACCATCACCTTGTTTCCATGGAGATGTTATTGCTTTGCCTGGATTGTTTCACATAGCATTAAGCATATACATCTCCATGGAGACAAGCAAGTAATGCCATCAGGCCAAGTTACAGGTCAAATCTGTGGAGGGAGACACAGATTACACTAAGAATGCAATAAATTAGCAATAAAACATCTGTAGCTGAATAAATTGTAAGTTTAATGGAATAATGTGCAACATTCAAGGCAAAGCAATAACCTCTCCATGAAGACAAGCAGGCGGTGTACCCTCCAGCAGAAATGTGACATAGTGCACCTTTAATTACACCCTTACCGCCTTCTTCCTGCCATTTCAACTATTCCCAAACCCTTCCCCCTATTACAATGTTTTCTGTAAAAAATCTGTCATTACCTCACTGTTGTCTGCACCTGCAGAGTTTTGCTAATCAATAAATCATTCATCTCCAAATTCATTATGGTAGAAATTTAGTTTGAATTTTAAATTACTTTTTTAGGTGAATGCCGAAATCTCCAGGAACTCAACTTGTCAGAGTGTTCAAACATTACAGTAAGTCCAAATGTAACTAGCCTGCAAACTTGGATTCTAACTTTTTGTTAACGTTTCTTATTTTTCTAGGATGTGATGGTCCAAAAGCTTACCAAAGGCTGCCCCGGTCTGCTCTATTTGAACCTCTCTGCCACTAATATCACAAACCAAGCACTGAGAGAGCTGTCAAGGTAGATTTCTGACTCACATGATCACTATTTTTTCTCTCATTTTATTGGCCCTGTTAGCTCCCTCCATTCCCATAAGTATCAATATTTCTTTCCCTTCCCGGTCATGCCCAAAAGCCTTTTGGCCCATTTTGAAAATGACGGAGCAAAACAGATGTGGCTCTCACTATAATGCCAGGACTGTGCAATTAGTGTGTTGATAGATTTACTAAGATACAATTAGCATACTTTGCATTTGTAAGAAGTTGAATATGGAAAGGAATAATTGTGTTTTTCCCCATTGAGCTACAAATTAAACTAATTATTTTGACGTCATAGTTTTAGCACATTTGAAACAGAGCAGTGTCATTTGATGTTTTTACTGGCCTGTTACTGGCCCTACAGAAATTCAAAATTTGTAACTAATTATGAGTAGTTAGAGGTTGCCACCAAAAAAGTCACCACCAAAAAATAAAGGCCACAAACTGTAATATTTTGTTGGCCCGCCTTTAGCTTTGATTACGGCACGCATTCGCTGTGGCATTGTTTCGATAAGCTTCTGCAATGTCACGAGAGTTATTTCCATCCAGTGTTGCATTCATTTTCCACCAAGATCTTGCATTGATGATGGTAGAGTCTGACCGCTGCACAAAGCTTCTCCAGCAAATCCTTCTCCAGCAAATCCCAAAGATTCTCAATGGGGTTAAGGTCTGGACTCTGTGGTGGACAATCCATGTGTGAAAATGATGTCTCGTGCTCCTGAATCACTCTTTCAGAATTTGAGCCCAATGAATCCTGGAATCGTCATCTCGGAATATGCCCGTGCCATTAGGGAAGAAAAAATCCATTGATGGAATAATCTGGTCGTTCAGTATATTCAGGTGTCAGCTGACCTCATTCTTTGAGTAGAGACTGTTGCTGAACCTACACCTGACCAACTAGAGGAGGCTTGTACCTATTTGCTTAGTTAAATCCAGGTGGCAACTTTTTTTTTTTTGGCCAGGCAGTGTATGTAGTATTATATGTAGTGAAAGTAACAAAGTAAGTGTTACCATCTTGCATAAGTATACTGGTGTTGTCCCCCTGAGGAATACACTTCACAATTTCACCCATATTGCCTGGTTTGTGGAAGTGGCAATTGGTGTAAAAAGCATGTGCTCTGACAAATCCACAAAATAATCAAATATATTTATAAATAATAACAAAAAATAAAAAATATAATTTGACCTTACATTTTTTTAATTTAACATTTCCACAAAATAGAAAAATAGTAATTAAAATAAAAAAAATAAACATTTAAAAAACATTTCTTTTGATAGAAACTGCTTAAACCTCCAGTATCTCAGCGTGGCTTACTGCTGTAGATTCACAGATCAGGGATTTCTGTACCTCACAACTGGACGTGGATGTCACACTCTGGTCCACCTCAACGTGTCCGGCTGCACTCAGGTCAGTCCACAATGCACTTGGCTTCAGATAGTCACAGTCCCTCCTTTGTGCTCCTTCTCGTAAGGCTGCCCGGATTTTTCTGAGCAGCCAAGTCTATGGGCTGGGTTTATCAAGCTGAGACCCACCCACTCCTCCATATGTCCACAACATAACACAGTACACATGCACAGCAACTTTACAGACCTACATCGCTGGGAATGTGCGTTAGTCCTGTTCCAGATGTATGGCTCCACTTTATGGGGCTTTTCTATGGGGTATGGGGATAGAGCCAGCAGAGTGATTCAAATTCCATTACGTACTCACCTTCTTCTCGTTTTAGATGACAGTAAATGCATTCAGGTATATCTCAGCTGGATGCCCTGCCCTCAAACAAATAGTGATCAATGACATGCCCACACTGTCGGATAGTTGTGTCATGGTAAGTTTGGTTTGAAAATGTGAGTACCGGTAATCAGTACATATGAATATACTCATAGTTGAAACATGATTTGTGATATGTCATCCCAGGCTCTTTTGTCCAGATGTCACTGTCTCTCTGTCATTTCTTTATTGGATGCACCCAATCTTTCCGACTTAGCGTTCAAAGCAATTGCAGAAGTGGCCAAACTGAGGTCATTGTATATAGAGGGTAAGACAGATTTTCACATACTTCTAACAATTAGATTTGTATTGTATCATAGTCACTGTATCTGTATCAAAAGGAAAAACAAATTACATACCACTACCAAGGCGCATCTTGAGATAGTAGCATTAGAATGGGCAGAGTTTACTGGCTACATAAACAATTAGATGTTGGAGAACTCATGGAGAGTTAAACTTCATATGTTCTAAAGTTTTACACTGAGTCACACAGCTGTGCTCTTTTCAAAGCAAAAACACAGATATAGGCAGTATTCATGTGGCAGTCCTTTCCCAATACAGGTCTGCGCTGTAGTTGTAGCTGTTATTGGAAACACATTGGTTATTCAGATATTGTGTTTTTTGTAGGTAATAACCAGCTGACTGATGTGAGCTGGAAGGCCCTATGCACCAGCTCCCTGGGTCTGCGCAAACTCCACGCTGCAGAGTGCACCAGATTGAACAATACCAGTGTGAAATATATGGGGACCCTCAAACACCTGCAGTACCTCGACATCTCCATGTGCAAGTGTGTGTGTGACTCTGAGGGGGTCGGACAGCCAAAAGCTTTGGCACTACTCTTTTTCAACAGGAACCTTAACCTTATGCAATCTTTTGCCTTTTGTCTGTTTTAGTGTGGGCAATATTGGGATCAAACACCTGACCGATAGTTTGTCAGCACCCAAATTACGAGAGCTGAATATAAGTTACTGTAGTCAGATCACTGATACAGCCGTGCGGAGAATAGCACTAAGGTATGCAGGTATCATGTATAAAACACAAAGCATACACTACAATGAAATTATCAATGAAATGCAAATGTTTTGAAAAAATATGATTATTCTTCAACATGCCTCACAACTGTAATTATTTTAACCTCAATCAATAAAACACACTTTTCAAAACCTTAAAATCTTTTTTTTAAACTAAACTTAAGTTTGTATGCTTTACTTATACAAACAAAAAAATCTATGCCTAGTAGCTCTATGTTTTCTACTTGACTTATTCTTTGTGCACGTCCATGCTCAGATTGAATAGGCTGTACCACCTGAACCTGAGTTACTGTGGAGGGCTGAGTGACAAATCCCTGGAGTTCCTCAGTGACAGTTCCATTTGTTCACTGGACATCAGCGGCTGCAGCGTCCAGGACCAGGTGGGTGCCAGGACTGTTAAAATGAAAATATATCATGTCTATTGTCATCAACACTCTATATGGTGTGATTTACAGGGGCTGGCTTCTTTAGAGAGAGTCCACTTGAGAAAGATTGTCCTGGCTGAGTGTATCTTTGTCACTGATGTTGGCATTGAGGTATGCAATTATACAAACAACTCTTGTCTAATGAAACTATCATGGTTATTCCTGTTTTACTTGATCAGTTTCCCAGAAGTACAGTTTCAAATTATCAATGATAAACAAGAAATATTACAAACATATGACAATAAATTAATAAAATCTTGAAGCCCTAGATAAACGTTTTTAATATTGTGTGTCTCTGATGTTAGAATCTCTGCAGGAATGTCAAATATTTAGAGGATGTGGACATATCATATTGTGCAGCTCTGACTGACCGGGCCATTAGAACACTGTCCTTCTACTGTAGAGGCCTTATTACACTCAAGATGGCAGCTTGTGTCAAGGTATATAATTCATGCATTTCAGTGTAAAGAAAGACTAGTGTCTCTTGAAGGTGCAATACTGTACATGACCATTGTAACAGTAATTACAATGGTCTGCTGTTACAGTGCCAAGTAACAGCTGTGCCTTGTGCCTCAGCTAGTGTAGGCAGGAACAATGGATGGAAATAGCTTTCATCTCTCTCATCTGTGCATTTGGGCTTTAGATGACAGATATGGGCATCCACTACTTGACGACAGGAACTCCGTACCTGAGGCAGCTGGATGTGAGTGGCTGTATTCATTTGACCGATCGCACTGTGCGACACTTGGAGAGAATATGTCCTCCTCTGTGCTCTGTTTCTATGGCCTACTGTAGGGGCATCTCCAAGTAAGCTCAACATTAGGGGAGTCTAGGGGAAGTAGTAAACTAAAGTGAACATTGTAAACAACTATGCTTCTTGTGTTACAGGTTGGCAGCATTAAGGCTAAAATCATATATGGATCATTGGGAGCATAACAACGATGAACCATGTGACTGGTTAGTTGTTAAAGGGTTGTCGTCCATGGTTACCCCAGTCAAGACTGAAGGGACAGGGGAAGAGAAGGAGAGCATACGACGAGGAAGAGCAGCAAGTACATGAGATTATCTGGGGATATTTGTACAAATGTGGCATTAACAGAATCTCTGACATGTGCATAGATAAGTTACATTTTTATATTCAATAACCACATACAATGAATTGTCACAGGCATTGATATATATGTAGATAATTCAATTTTAGCTTTAGTAACATTTTCTTTGAATGAATAAATGAATTACATTTGTAAAACTTTGTTTTTATTTTTATTATGAGACTAAATATGTGTCTTCAGATGAAGCAGCACATTTACCACCAGGAAAAAAGCAATAACAAAAACCTGTTAGTTCTAATTGATCCAGGCTGTGGTCCCATTTTGCAGCTTACCATAACTGTGGTTTGGCCCTGTGCCTGGTGTTTTCTGCACCATGAGAAACACACTCTGGACTGATGGCCACAGATGCTCCACACTGTTCCTATATAGATTATAGATAGGACCTGCTTATAGAGTTAAGATATATTTTGTGATAGGACCTGCTTAGACTTAAGATATCTTATTTCCTACTTTAGATGTCCATTTTCTACAATGTGAATGGAGACCTTTCACAAAGCTAACCAAATGCTTGACATTATCACTAACCCTTTGGCCAAATTCAAGTACAGAAATGTGTATAAACGCATGCAGTTCAATCAGCAACTTGGTCCAGTTCTTGTTGCAATTTTTTCAGATAGTTGTATTTTCTACTTTGCAAATAAATGAAAATTATATATATATATATATTTTAGTGGTGAAGAAAGAAGAAAACATGCATAATATACACAAAACAACATTTGTATTTATCTATATTGTAAAATAATTAAAGATGCATTGTGTAAGTTCTCTGATGAAAGATCCACCACGCATTAGTCTCCATAGAGATGCTATTGCTTTGGCTTGAATGTTCCACAGTATGGAATTAAACATAGGTATTTCCTTGAAGAAGAGCAGGGGATGCCATCAGGCTACAGGTCACTTCTGTGGCGACGCAACACTTAACAATAAGAATGTTTTTGATGATCATACTGTGGAACATTCCAGGCAAAGCAATAACATCTCTATGGAGAGAAGCAAGTCACAAACACTCACCACAAAGGTTTCATAGTGCACATTCCATTTCTATTTGCCAAAAAATAAAATAGTAAAATCTTATTTTAGATACTTGCAAAGGAAAAAGAGCAGAATGTTTTTAACAATAAAGTTGCATTTCCGTAAACAGCTGTTAAGCTGCATCACGTTTTATTTTAACAATTTCCACGTGGGTTCATCAGAGCTGTGTGAATGACTCATTTCTTCTCACTACACTTTAAAAACATGCTGTTGTTCTGTTTCAGTATCTGCCTCCAGGACTCTTACTGCCTTTTATTGCAAGTGATTTTATGTGGATCTTAATCAACATCACTCGTGATTCATCAGAACCAAATGAGAGCCTTTTGTTTTCATATTGGACTGAGATGGTGTGAACTGTCTTGTGGATGGATGCTAGTGCCAAATTAATAATGTAATATGTGGAATAATGAAATGTGGTTCCCAGAAGTAAACCTGAAATCTATAATTATGATTTTGAGATTAAATATATGAACTCATTCAGGTTGTGAGTGCAATTTAGGGCAGTAGGCAAGATAAGGGTTTTATGCAAATTTAACATCCAATACCAATATCTTAACTTGTGTATTGATTGCCACTGATTACTCAAACTGCAAAAATATTGAAATTTTGCACTTAAAGTCCAAGATGAGTAGTTCATTTACTCAGTTACTCAGAGTACTTTTCTAGCAGCATACTTTTACTACTAGTTGAGTAAAATTTTATTGGGGTAACAGTACTCTTACTTAAATAAAAGTTTTTCTTATGCTGCTCGTTCAGATATAGTTTTTAAAAAATTTTGTGAAAATACCAGATTGTGTACTTAATTAAATGTTTAAATTATAAATCAGATGTTGTTTCCCAAATACTTTTTACTTGAGTAATTTCTTGTACTACTACTGTGCACTTCAACATGAGTAATATTATTTTGAAATAAGGTTACTCTTACTTGAGCTCAAAGTCATGCTGCACAAAGGATTCTTGTCTGAGCTGTTGCTGCCCCCCAACGGCCAAATACAAAATACACAGTTAAAGTTTATTTGTAGAATACAGAATAGTAACATTTTTATGCAAAAAATAAATAACACCAACATTTAAAGATCATTTTAGTAGTCATGAGTGCGTTATCGTCACAGCTGATGGAAATATTTTTTTTGTGTGATTTTGTTTTATCAGCTTCTCAATTTAAGTGACTCAAACCAGCTTTGTGTCTTCAGTGTGACAGAGCCAGTTTTGGTCCTAGCTTTCAGATAAGGCTGGTCCATCTGGGACTCCCCATTTACAAAACCTGGGAAAACAGACACAAATTATAATAATAAAATTCATCTGTGTTGATTTGCAAGTGTGGCAACTGTTGCATTTTTATAGAAATCAAGGGCTGGGATTTTAAAATGGGTTGTATTTTATGAGTTGAATTGAATTCTATTTACTGCAAGATATTCCCAATAATTTGATATTTATTCAGTTCTATTGACAAATGTTTGGTAAAAATAGCAATATAGTGTAAGCCTGAAATGATCTTTTCCAGTTGATACTTTGCACCTGATGTCATCAACATTCCTTGAGGGTGTGATGCTTACTGTAGGCACTTCTCTGTCTGAGGCTCTGTTACTCAAGTTAGACTTTAATCTGAGCTTTGTTTTAACATAATCTTACAAGAAAGATCCTTTTAGTTGAAACTACAACAGGTGAGATGATTTTGTGCTGTTAAACAAATCCCTCTCACATAACAATCACAAACGAGCAGTCAGTCAGTCTGACCTTTTTTATTGAACTTCTCCTAAACAGGACCATGAACTCATATTGATCACAAGGTCCTGAAAATGTGTTGTTTAATTCAGGCAGTATTTGCTAATGCATGCAGTGTGTCACCATGGTAACTGTTGTCTGTGTACTCCCCCAGTCGTCCAGGTCTGATCCATAGTAAAAGCCAAAGTTAAATCTGTCAGCTGGACAAAAAGTTGTTTCCAGTTTCAGTGTAGTTAGCTCCTCCCTTCAGATAGATATAAGGCAGTGTACACCAGGATCTAACTAGAGCTGAGGAATGATGGATGAGCAGCCAAACGTCTTCACTCCTACAACTTTGTTCATTTGACAGATTAAACTTTGGCTTTTACTGTGGTAAACAGTTGAACATTCTGCCACAGGCATACATGTAGAACCCCTACAGTGATGTCACTGCAAAGTATCAATTAAAAAGTTTACACAATTACATGACCTATTAATGGCAATGCACTTTCTGTATGCTGTTTTACCATCTATCAAATGTGTGAAAAAATTTGCTTTTAGGATTAAATTGGCTTTTACAAACTAAAGTATTTGGTGTGGAGAGCGCTCTGATGTTCTTAGCCCTCATTATCCTGCTTACCCATAACTGTGGTCTGGCCTGGAGCCTGATGCTTCCTTGCTTCATGAATCACCACCTCTGGGCTGATGTTCACAGACGCTCCACACAGTTCCACCCCTGCTTTTAAAGAGGAGGGGACACGCACGCACACAGCTCCTATGGCACACAACAGGTTATAACAATATTTTAGAATTTGTTGATGCACAAAGTTCAGATGGAGGGAAGGGGCCAATACAAATCTAAGGGTGCAGCATTGATTTAGAAAGGAATAGCCATAAAATTGTTGTATCAATTTTGTATGATGACAGGCAAATTGATAAGCCTGATAATTGCAGAGACATTAAATACAACTAACATACACATTTAGGGTGTGTTCCTGGTTTAGTCCTGGTTTAAGCTTGTAGGCTGTAGGCTATTTTGGTCCTATTCTAGTCCTGATTTAGTCCTGGTCTGCTCAAATTTCAGGTTAATCTCAGTTTAGTCACAATTTTGGTATGATGTGTGTACCGGTTTCAAGACAACTGTAGTGTTAGACCTACCTTGTACACTACAGACATCTGCAGAGCCACCATCTCCTACGTAGAGGTCTATGTCTCCACTGTGAGAGGAGACTTGCATGAAGCTATTGGAACCATCTGTAAAAACAAGACATTTCCTTCAACCTCTTGTATTATTCATATACTGTTCAGATATAGATCACACTTACCTATGACAGTATCCCCAGAGCCATTCTTCACTGTGGCATTTCCTGTTTACACAGTCAAAAATACAATTATATAATAATTCAAGCCAATTAATCATAATAGTACATTCATAATTTGTGTTTTTCATATATATTTATTGCTTTTCAATTTAGACAGAATAAACAAATAACACAATGAAAAAACAATGACCCATTCATATATTAGACACAGATCCACCAATATCAAAATGTAAACATCCTATTCATAATAGCTGAAACGTACCTTAAAAGCACAAGCCTAGCATAAAAAGTCCTCCCTCCAATGACAGGCGATATAGCCAGTTTAAGATGGGCTTCCTTTTGGACCGGATAAAGAAACTTAACCAACCATTTAACTCTTAAATCACTTTATGGGACAACAAAACTGGATGGTTTTGATGGATAGAGCAACCTGGGGAGAACATTAATTTTCAATAACACAATTCAGCCCATCAAAAAGATTGGACTGTTGTTCTGTCTCTCCAGATCAGGCTGAATACAATAAAGTAGAGGAGGGAAACTGGCTTTATATATCTGTTCAAACGTAGGGGTTACATATTCCCAAATACACAAAACCCTGTGCTGACCACTCGAAAGAAAAAGGGCCTAGCCTGTAGCCTAAAAAGTAGCTGAAGGTGTTAATTTTCTCAAGAGAGCAGGGCACATATACCTTTGTCTCTGTCACAAACATCAGAACATCATCTGCGTAGAGCGTGATGTTATGTTATCTATCTACGATTTTAAAGCTACTCGTGTTATTGTTTATTCTGATGGCCTCAGCCAGGGGCTCTATCGCTAGAATGAACAGCAGCAGCGAGAAAGGACAACCTTGCTTAGTTTCTCTAAAAATAGGAATGTAAGGGGAAAATAAACCATTTGTAAGCACTGCTCAGAGAGGATTTTCACACAAAATTTCGATCCAGTTAATGAAAGCAGCATCATGGCCCGAATGTGTCTGATGTATAAAATACATATGCCTTCTTGGCATCTAAAGAAAGCACAAGACAGCTTTTGGAATGTTGATGAAAGTATTCAGTTGTGTTAAGTAACAGTTGCATATTGTTATAAGCATTATGACTCTTAATGAATCCAGTTTGGTCTTCATTAATTAGAATTGGCAATAATTTCTCTAATCGCACAGCTAAAATAGTGTTAATATGGTTAACTGAAATTCATGAGCAGGACCACGCCCCATCCTCCTCCTGCTCCTTTCTAGCGACCCACAGCTTGCCTCAACCACACCTCTAATTAACCAGAAGCCCTATTTATACAAGCCTACCCTGGCATCACCGCTTGTCTCCATTCTCTCAACCCCTCCCTCCCACCCCATGTCTCTTATTCATCTTTAAATGTGAAGACCTCAGGAGGAAGGGTCTTCAATATTTCCTTGATTTAAAAAAATAGGTAAAGCCCCTGAAGACTATGTCTGTAATAATAGTTTCTTTCAGGTATATGTATGATTGGATTGTTTATTGCTTATAGTACCATAGTCATTTTGTTTACACAATTATAATGGAATCAGTTTGCCCTGTGTAAGATGTGCCTCAGTTGTTTGTTTTTTTTGACGGTTTGAGAACATAATTTCCCATTTAAAAAATAGGTTCTAAAATGAAACTAAACACCAGAATGATATTTCGAGAATCCTGTTTTGAATTTGACAATTACATAAACAAATAATAAACACCTTATATTGATGTAGCTTTTGATACCAAAACAGTATCTCTTGTTACATACTTTTCTACGATACATCATCAACTCACCATGTACATGTCCCAGTTTTACTTTCCCTGTGTGGGACGAGATACTGCTGGAATTTGCATAGATGGCCTTCACCTTCAGAGAGCCATGTTCAGTGGACACATTCATAGTAGTACCCTGAAGTTTTTTCACATTCACCGCCTGTAAACCCAAACACAAAAGTAAAGAACATACTGAGTATAAAAAACCCAGATCACCCCTTCTAATAACGACAAAGAGGTTGTGTTGCTTTGGAGTGGTGGCATTTAAGTATAGACTTATGCTGCCATCTACTGACAAAAGATGAAAACATAACCATGACTTTACACTTTCTCCACTTGAGACGATATCCACATTTCCATGGATAGTACCAAGACCCGTGACACATCCTCCAGAAGACCTCACCTCAACCTGGTGGCCCTAGACACAACAGTAGTATGCATTAACAAAACTGATATCAAAGCGATATATTAGCCATTATTATTTAGGAAAAGAGTACAATATTTGATTCTTACTTTGATGGAGTGGAGTGTGCAGTTTCCCTCTTGTGTGGACACTTTACAGATATCACACTCCATTTTACTGATGTCCACATGACCTTTTCCCTCAGTGGTGATGAAAAGATCTACAAAAACACAAATCTTTTAGTTTAACCTAGTATCCAACTCAGGTATTTGATATTCTTTTAAATACATTTTAAACCTAATGAAACAATGTAATGTAGGACAGATTAAGTCATTTTAAAAACAATTATACATACAATTGAACTATAAAAAGTTTCAAGGTTAAATAAATGTTGGTTAGCTAAAGTAAATGGAGTAGGGGTAGAAGTGTGTTGCCCCAGAACACAACAAGAGTACTGACCCGGGGTAGTTTTAAGTGCTTATGCAACTCCTTTAGTGCTCAAATATTGTGCTACTGAACCTCAACTACAATAATGTTAAGATGTTATGGATATAGCCTGATCAAATAGTATTAAATCGTTACTACAGCCTACAACAATATTCTATTACTTCTAGATACTGTAAAGCATGCCCCAAACAAAAAAAAGTAAAATGTGACCGCTTACTGCTTTTGATTGGTGCTTCCAAATCTATTGAGAACTGGCAGTTTCCTTTTTCATCTGTAATATGCAGTTCTCTCCTCTCCTCGTCATAGTGGACATGGCAGTGGACATGGCAGTGGTCCAGAGCGGTCTTCTGTCCTTCACTGACCCCGTAGACGGTGATGAAAGCCCGGTCGGCTTCAGGAAAGGCGTGGGGGTCTAAGGGGGTGACGGAGAAGCTGCAGGAGGACAGCACAGCCTTTATAGATGTGTAGGGGCTGACGGACAGAGCCCACTGCTTCAGCGGCTGCTTCTGGGACCCCTGCCCCGATGAGGTGTGCTGAGGACGGGCGCAGATGATCCTCGGGACTAGACGCAAACAGCGGGCAAACCCCACACACAAGGACGGCCGAAGTACAGCCCCGAGCATGTCTGACCAGAGCCGCCGCGTCTCATTCACGCAATGCTGTTAGTGATCAGAACATAAACACAATTTCTACAACATGTTTCTATGTCTGTCGCCTCAACATGCGGCTCTTCTCCTGTGTCAAGCTTTGGTTTACTCTCAGGTTTACTTTAGCGCACTTCCGTCCAATTACAACGCAAACAGAGCAGCCACTGCGCAGCTTTACGGAAATAATACAGGGATATTTTTGCAGTCTCACTATTATTGCCCAGCTTACACAGTATCAATTGTTGAGAATATACCTTCTATGTAGTAAATGAAGCAAAAAAAAAAAAAAAACCTTTAGAGTTTCTCTAGTTGTCGCATGCTTGACACCTGGAAAAGGACAGTTTCGTAAAGTTGTCTCCGCCCACTTTTTGTTTTGTCCAATCGTGTGATTTGTCTACAAGTCGGGCATTGTGGGAAATTGAGTTTTCTTACACTACTTAAATCTGACGTTTTAATCTCAAAAGTCAAAGATATAGAGGTTTGACCAGTACTGAAAACAGACACGTTTTAAAACATAACATGTTTATTTTGCATTTCTCTATAAAATATTCTTTGTTAAAATGCATCTAGAACATCCTTGCACAACATCTCAAGGCCAGTGTCCCAGGCTATTTAGTATAATGTGTCTATAAGGCCTTTTCTTCACTGGGAGCTAACATGATTGACTTGGCCTATTATACAGGAGGAGCCCCACTTTAAATTTAGTTAAGTGCAAGGAGTTTTAACATTGGCTACCTTCATCTGGCTTTACTGCACTGTCAAAGAGCTTTCACATTCACTCTCACAAAATGTGCATTCATAAAAGTTCATATGAAATAGAACATTTTGCTAAACATTTTGTACATCCTTATAAACACCTATAAGTGCACCAGCCACAAGGCGGCAGCATTGTCTGTACATCTCATACAGTCTATGTTACATCTTGATTAAGAATGCATTATCTGCATTTAAAATGCTCAATAGTAAATTGAAAATACCGTATTCAGAGCTTTGTGGTTGTAGTTTGTGAATAAAACAGTCTCTCCCTGAGCTTATGGCTTAAAGCCCTTTGGTCTGATCATCATTCTGACACTTTTAAATGACAGTCTCTCGTTTGTGGGATAGTATTCTGTGGAGATGTTGTGCCATGTGCCCCAGTAGATCCCATCGCGCACTCCTTTGTACCTGCCCTTGTAGTACCTCCCGTTAAGGTTGGCTGCCATACAGGCATCGAACCACCAACCGGAGCTGTAGTAGGCCCCGCAGTTCCCTGAGGGGTAGCGGTCATTGTCCCGGTCCGGGGTGGTGAACGCCCTGTTATTGTGATTATAATTTGTATTGAATCGAAAGGCATCACCTGCAGTGCCAGAGTATCCATCCACGAGGAGCCTGAAGCGCATGCGCTCACTCAACACTTTAAAGAGTTGATATTGCGCGTACGCCTGGAGCCCCTCGAAGTCCTCCAGCTCCACCCGCAGCTCCATATTCCTGTCCCGAGTCAGCAGGTGGATTCGGTTGTTTCCCAGCCAGAACTCCCCTCCGTCCAGTTGTCCGAAGCCGTCACGGTACTCGGCCCAGGAGCGGTTAAAGTTGACGCTGCCGTCGTGTCTCCTCTGGAGCACGGTCCATCCTCCGCCATCCTCCTCCATGTCACACAGCACCTGCACGCTCCCGCCGCTGGGGTCAGGGGTCACCAAGTAGAGTCCACTTTTGGTGTGTCCCCTGAGCACGTGATCTGAACAGTCTCTGACAACCATCACATCTGTGGAGAGTTATGACAGGGTAGCAAGGATTTAGTATCATTCTCTCCTGGTTCAGTTCAGTCACAATCGGGAGTGCTGTATAAAGTTAGTACAGTCACAGCTGCTCTCGGGCAAATTGACACAGATATGGTGTTATTCTGTGCCACTGGCTTCACCATCATCATTCACACAGACATGAACCCAAAGGTAGAATATCTAGGAAATCAAACCTTTATAACTATTACCATGGTTTGTTACTACTTTTAGACTACAAACTAACACATTATAACTGGGATCATTGGTTGCTAAGAGTGAGGAAAACCTAATTTGTGATTCATCAATCTTACATATTTACATAAACAAGTAACCTAAGTACTTTGACCTTTACAAATACCTACATTGTAATTTTGTTTCAGCCCATGGCCATGGAGTGTATGCAGCCCATCAGAGCAGTGTGTACCATGAAATGTGACAGTGCTGCCGGGTGTAGACAAGTAAAACAAAGGTCAGTGACGTTCCACTAATAAAAGATTTTATAGTGTTTTCAAGACCTAAGGATGACCATAAATCATTTACACATTTTGTTTTTATATCTGGCAAATCAGTTGCTCAATGATGAATGTTATATTAATTGTTTATTTCCCCGGAAGAAGGTACCATAAATCACGTGCATAGCTGTGGTTGTAAGCCAAATGGTAATTAAGAGACACATTTTGCACACATGCAGACTCCTCGTTTGATATGTAAACAATGGGAGATAATCTGTGGTATGTGGCTGATAATAAACCATCATTAACTTTGAACATATGAGGTCGATCTGTACTGCTGGTGTGGTCTTATTAGTATAAGGCTGTGTTATGTGCATCTGGTGAAGCACTTTGCTCAAACAATGATCAGCACTAGACACGCTTGAGGCAACATTTTTCTTTTGCGACATCATTTCAACATTAGATATCTTTATTTTACTTTTTGTTAAACTTGTTATATAATTGTTGAAAGCCAAATGTCATGCATTATGTAATATCTGACTTGTTGGAGGGTGGGCAAAAGCTATTGCCACATTAGTAAGCCTA
Organism: Periophthalmus magnuspinnatus; assembly: GCF_009829125.3. NCBI lineage: Eukaryota > Metazoa > Chordata > Actinopteri > Gobiiformes > Gobiidae > Periophthalmus > Periophthalmus magnuspinnatus. The sequence goes on along the minus strand of NC_047131.1, from coordinate 16,588,553 downwards.
TGTGAACAATATGTTACATACAAAAGTTTCATACATTCATGTGATACTAGTAGAAATATGTATATTAAAATGGCAAAAAAATATATATTTAAAGTTAATTTGATGTATGTTGACATTTATCTTAGTTAGTCTGGCTGATCTACTTTTGTACCAAGATGGAAACACCTTGGACAATAGTTTGGTAATTGCAGGACAGGCCCTTAAAGGACATAGACATGAGCACATCCAGGCAGACTCTTTGTATATGTTTTGTAAAAATGTCATTTTACTTCAAGGATATTAGGACTGCATCAGCGCTGTGCAGAGAGCATTAGAGGATTAGAGGAACACGGGCTCAAACTTAAAAATGGCATGCATAGAAAACCTGTCGGGGATTTTATCACAAAAAATAAATACATAATTTAGGAGGTGTCCCTTTGTTTGTAAAGGCATTTATAAGATCCAGCCCCCTTCTACACCTGCCTGGGCTGCATGATGTAATTTATTTATTTATTTTATTTATTTATTTAAATGTGAATAATGTAAGAAAAATATGGCAATATTTGATAACATTGTCTGTTAAATGTTACATTTTTTTGAAAAATTTGATTATGCTTGATATTTGATGATGAGGTTCAAAGTATAACAGTCAGATTATGTCAAAATCTTAATTCAATAATCTAAATTTAAAAGATCATGATCATATTATTTTTTTCAAGTCAGATTGTCAGGGAAAAAACAACAACTTTTATATAATGTTGTATCAGATAAGATAAGATAAGATAAGATAAGATATGCCTTTATTAGTCCCACAGTGGGGAAATTTTAATATTGCACTGCACAGTTAAAGAACAGAAGGAAAATGGTACATGCAATAAAACAAGATAATAGATAAATAGCTTTAAATTATTTAAAAAATAGACTTAAAAAATAAACTAAAAATAGACTCTAATGTAACATCTCCGTAAAGTGACTTGAGTATTGCAGATTTTACCCTTACCTGATTTTCCATCAGTTTTTTTGCCGTCTTCTTTCTGCTCCCCAGGGTCTTCATCCAGGGGCCTGCCGTGTGGTCGCTCCTGGCTACTTTTATTGAGGAACGCTGCCACCTGGTTAATTTTCACTCGCAGCTCTCGTGTACTGGGAGTGGTGCTCTCCACAGCTGGCACTTTAGGCCCGGGGAGGGGGGCTGGAGGTTCTGTTGACCTAAAAACAGTGCGCACAGTGGGGCTAAATTGTTGAACCCTTGGGGCAGAGCTTGGAGAGTCTTCCCATAGTTTGAGGTCACTTTTTGTAGGTAGAGTGGTGGATACTTGGGTGGCTATGTTTGGTTCTGTTGTCAAGGCAATGAATGGGATTGGCTCCGTTGTTTGTGTCCTCTTACTAGATATAACCCCACTGTTTGGATTCCTCGTTAAACTATCCGAGATAGTAGTATTTTGGCGTAAGGGGTCTGCCGCTAGGTCATGGGTAGTATCCGAATTCAAAGTTGTCAATTTTATAGGACCAGATGTTGGCTCTACATTAGCTTTGGTCATTTTTTCTTTTGCTTTTAGTGGTTGTTTTATCTTTACAACAGGGATGACGTTTGTCTTAGCTGGCTTGGTCGGCGGTTTAGGTCCAGGTAACACCTTTGAGCTGTTTTTCAAATCTACAGATGTATTTATTTTAGGAATTTTGTCCTTTGGCGCTTGGTGGTCTGCTTTCACCTTCTGACTTTCTGACAGTTTGGGATGTGCAGGTTTAATTTTAGGCACATGGGGTTTAGGTTTTTGGTTACTTTGGGGAATTTTAATATTTAATTTCAGACTCTTTTTGTTGGCTTCCTTTGTGCTGTTCAACTCTACTGATCTATTTTGAGCTATGATGACATTACGTGTATTGTTTTTCATATTTCCAGTCTTTTTCATGAGTTCCTTCAACCTGCTTGCCTTATCTATGTCAGAATGCATAGTTTGTCTACTGTCATGCACTGAGGTTGCATTAGGTTTTTTCCTCTCATCTATTAGCAAACCTGTCATGCTAGGGGCCAGCGTAGGCGTTTGCGGTGGAGTGCTTGCCTTTCGTATTGGAGTAGCAGAGGGTAACGGATTATCCTTGACGTTTACCTGTAATGGAGTGCTTTGATCAGATTTGGGGGGAATTTGAGCAGGCCGCAGGTTTATGCCAGGTGTCACCTTTGTGTGCATTTGCCTCTGGTTGTTCTTAACTTGGGTGTCAGGTGAAGGTGCGCGGTCAGGTTTATGGTCATTCTTAGAATTTTTTTGTTTTAGGTTAGCTTCAGGCTTCATTCCAGCGCTGGGTTTTGGTCTTTGATTTGGCACACTTTTTGAACTGCTTATCTTTTTGTTATTGCCTGTTATTGGCTCTAATGTAGTGGTCGGTGATATTTGATGAGAAGAGTATGTTGTTGATATGATGTCATCTTCAAAACTTGCATGATGTCTCAAAGTAGAACTGGTTATATCATCAACCAAAACACTTGCTGGTTGACTTGTAAACATATCCGTTTGTGCATCTTGAATTGAGTTAATGTCCTTTTCATTATAATTAGTTGATGGCTGTCCATGTGTTTTTTGTTTTGTTTCCTGTTGGTTAGAATTTTGATTAAAATGTGGCTTGAATGCTGTAGGAGTAGAAATAGTTGTGACCTCTGCTAACTTATTGGCCGTTGGTTGAACTGTATCTGACCCATCAAAACTTGAAGGTTCTTTTTCCAAGTATTTGATAGTACTTGGAGAAGATATATCTTTGTTGGTTTCTTCATATTCCTTTTCAGTATAAGTGGTCTTTTCTGAGTTGGAAGCTATGGAATTTAACCTGCTTGCATCCTCATTCGCTGCATTTGGTTTACTTGTAGCTTTAGCAAATGGTGCATCAAAGCTGGAATGCTCAACTTCACTGCCACGCTCGTCGTAGCTACTTGGAGATAGTTGTTCATTAAAAACATTTAGATTTTTTTGCTCAAAATTTGGTGTTGTGGTAGTTGAAACTGTTACATATTGTACACCGTGATTTGAATGCTCATTATTTCCTTGATTACTTTGAAAGCTATTCGTTGTAAGCTGATTTTTAGTCTTTGATAATTGGGTGTCACTACTTGAGGACATTGGATTTTTTGCTTTACCTTGGTTATTTTCAGATGGTTGTCCAAATGCAATTTGAGTTTTTCCTGGTTTGACATCAGTAATAACATGTTCCTTTCCAACAGTTGGAGAAGCAGTTATATCTGAACCATCTTTAGCAGATACTGTTTTTGAAATTTTCGTTTTGTGATGATTTGAGTTTACAATTTTACTGTCTTTTCTGCTTGTTTTATTGGTTGATGATTCGGCGTCCAGATTGGAATCCTCTGTATTAATGTCTTTTTCTGTCATAGGTTGTGATGTTAGTCTGGGGGTTATTTTTGGCTCTCCTTGGATAACATCTCTGCCTAAATGTGAGTTTGATGACGTAGGAGTGGAACTTGTTGAAGCTTCAGTGATGGGTACCGATGTAAGCTGATTTTTAGTCTTTGATAATTGTGTGTCACTATTTGAGGGCATTGGATTACTTGCTTTTTCATTTGGATTGTTTTGAGATGGATTATAATTTGCCTTTTTATCTCCATGTTTAATATCCTTGGTAAAATGTGGCTTTGATAATTTTGGATTAGGAGTGGTTGTAATTTTATCAAAAGTTGGTTGATAAAATTGACTATGAGAACTTGAATGCTCTGTCTTACTGTCTGCTTTGTTGTAATTACTGTGAGATGGTGCTTCATTGCTTGCTTCAATATCTTCTTGTTTCATATCAGTAAAATGTGAGTTGTTGTTAGAACTAGTCGAATCTGATGTACTTGTTAATTCAAAATTTGAGTCTTCAGTTGAAATTTTAGTCAGTTGTTCATCAAGACTTGCATCCATGTTGTCGCTATCCTCTTTACCGTGGTTATTTTCCGAAGCTTGTCCAAATGCAGTTTTAGTTTTACTGCTAATGTGTTCCTTTCCAACAGTTGGAGAAGCAGTTATATTTGAACCATCTTTAGCAGGTACTGTTTTTGTAATTTTCATTTTGCGATGATTTGAGTCTTCACTTAAAATTTTTGTCAATTGTTCATCAAAACTTACATCCATGTTGTCACCATCTTCTTTACCTTGGTTATTTTCAGATGGTCGTTCTACTTTAGGTCTTCCTGGTTTGTCATCAGTAATATGTGCATTTCCAGCAGTTGGAGAAGAAGTAGTTGTATCTGAACCATTTTTACTACTAGGGACTGTTTTGGAAATTTTTGTTTTGCGATGATTTGAGTTCATAATCATACTGTCTTTTCTGTCAATTTTCTTTGTTGATGATTTGGCATCCAGATTTGAATCCTCTGTATTAATGTCTTTTTCTTTAGCAGTTTGTGATGGTAGTCTGGAGGTTATTTTTCGCTCTCCTTGGATAACAACCCTGCTAAAATCTGAATCTGAAGTGGTAGACTTAGTTGTATTAGCTTTTTTTGACAGCTGCTTTACACGTTTATCAAATGGTTTATTTTGATTTGTTTGCTCAAAATTTGTACTAACATTTTTTGAAAGCTCTTTTGAATTTTGTTGTACAGTTTTACGATCTGTGCTAAAATCAGAATTTGATCTTGTATCTAATGGCATTGCAGTAGATAATATTTTGGTAGGCCTGTATCTCTCATCTATATTCAGTTTCCTTTCATCATAGCTGGGTTGAATTTCCAAAACAGGCCGCTCTAATTGACCATCTACCGCCACTCCTCCACTCTCAAATTTTTCCCCATTACCACTGATTACCATTTTGAAGTGCTCATTACTGCTACCTCTTCCATTATTTTGCTCTTTCTGTCCTCGGTTAACATCTGTGGTCAAATGTGAGGCTGTAAAAGTAGGCGGTGATGTCAAGGTGACTGACCAGTCCAAGTCAATAAACCCATGGCTCACAGCAGAATTAACGACACTAGCATGGCCGCCCGAGCTCAAGTCTGTCCCTTCCATCATCTCTCTGTTTTCAAAATCTCTCAGCTTCTCTTCGTTCCCTTTTAAACTGCCATCTGACTCCCCATTAGCCCTGTGATCTTGCCCCATATCACCACCACTCCTCCCTGACATCTTTATTCTCTCTGCACTGCTAGTTTCCATTGTTTCATCCAGCCACACGTGATGGCCACTCTGCGTACTACTTTTAGGTGCATTTTTCCCCTCTTCACTAGCATCACTGGTCTTCCCTCCTCTTTCCCCTATTCTCTCCATCTGATTCGTATCAACACGGGTTTTATCGCGCCAGACAGGACGGTCCCAGTCTATTGGCTCTGCACTTTTATCCATATTACCAAAGTTTTTTTCGGCCCCATCCTCGTGACTTGTCTTGTGATGTTTATCTGGCCATATGTGTCTGTCAGTGCTATCTCCACTGACGTGTTTAATGTTCCCATCTTTAATCTTCATCGTATCTTCTTCATCTTTTGTTTGATAGTTATTTTTTTTACTATAATTTTTCACATCCAGTATTGTTTTGTCATGCAAATCCTGTCCGTTTGGTTCCTCATTTTCTTTGTGTAACTTCACTCCTCCATCGTCCGTCTCATCTGCAGCTTCTGTTTGCCTTTTACTGTCCATCATTTGATCACCCCATACCTCACTTTTTCCAATTGTACGATTTTGCATGTGAGTAGTAGCATTGCCGAGTGGACTGTTTTGCTTATCTAAAGCCCGGTCTATCTGTTTCCTATCAACTTTTTTTCTTTCTGAAATCCTCACGTTTTTCCCTGCAGCCACCACCTGTTCCGTTTTGTCCTTTGGAGACTTTCCATCCTTCCTTCTGTCTTCATTCACTACTCTTTTATTGTTTTCCCATATCTGTCTGTTGACATTAAAATTCCCGTCATCTGCATCTTGTTTTGATCCCCCTGTGCACTCCTTTTCGGCTTGATTTGCACCACAGTCTTTGCATATCTTCCTTAATTGATCCACATTGTTTTTCAGTATCTGCAACTCCTCCACTAGCCTCTCCAAGTCCATCAGCTGCTTGGGCAAGTTGACAGTCATGGGCGGCAGGTTGACCACAAACGGGCACCCATCTCCCTCCTGTTCACAAGGACCCCCGGGTTCCAGGGTAGCAGAGCAAGGTGGAAAAAGTCCCATTTGGAAGTCGCTGTCCGGAGAGGCAGTAGCCAGCACCAGGGTCCCGACAATGCACAAGGCTGCTGCTGCTGGTAATCCCATTGCGTCTGGCTCACAGTAAAGAAGTGGGGAAAGGGGAGAGTGTGTAAAAACAGACCCACCTCAGTTTAGAAGCAGAGGGAGTAAGGGAGGAAGGGAAGGAGGAGGGGGGACAGGGAGGGCCAGTGGTGCTGATGACACGCACTAGTAGAGTAGTGGTAATACTGCATGGGTGTGTGTCTTCTCATGATGTTTGTGATTTGGGAAGTTTCAAATAACATCACAACATTCTAAAGGCATGACACTTGGTGAAAGGATTATTGCTCCTATGCAGGCTCTGAGGTGTGGTTGGATAAATTTAGCAGGGGAAATTGGTGATAAATAAAAATAATAGGGTTAAAGGTCCATTGCGTAACTTTTTTAGTGGTGGGGTTCTGCCACTTGGTTGTCTATAGGTTTTTTTTATGGCATTAAACATATTTTTCTAGCATATATTTAAATAGAGAAGTTTTATTGTGAGTCAATAGATCCTCTCCATAGATCTGACCCTTAACTTAGCCCAGTGGTGCCACATGAGTATCTCCATGATGCAACATTCAAAGCAGAGCAATAAAATCTCCATGGAGACAAGCAGGTGATGTACCACCCAAAAGTTACTCAGTGCAGCTTTAATTATTAATTCTGAAAATATTGTACATCTGATAAAGTGGTTGTTTTGAGATTTTAGAATGTGAGGTCACATTTTAAAATAAATAAACAGGTGACTTGCCTGTTTTCTTGTTGGTAGTGCCTCTGTGCCACTTCTCACCCAAATAAAATAAAAAAAATTATAGTTTTTCCATACTTAAAGGGCCTATATTGTACTGTTTTCTGATCTATGTTATAATGTTGTTTCCTCATCACAAACATACTCGGAATTGTGTTTTGGTTCATATCCTGCATATTTAGGCTGAATTCTTCTCTCAAACTGAAAACACTCAGTTCCACTTTGTGATGTCATATGTTAATCCATGAAGTGTATACTCTGTGTTTTTAAACTCCACACACCTTCACTAGAATCATTTGGACTGTTTTAGCCCTGGCATGTCCAATCTCCTCTGAGCTAAAGGTAAAAGATAGCTGTTCACTTGAAAACTACCACTTCATGACATCACAAAGATGAACAGAGCACTTTGAGTTTTCAAGATGAGTAATAGTAAAGCGTTACTCAAATATGTGTGAATGAAACAAAACACAGGTATGTTTCTGAGGAGTTAGCAGTGTTCTAACATGGCTAAAAACTCACAGGAGTCAATTTTCCATAATATAGGACCATTAAAGCATAGTACCCAAGCGCAGAAAATTTTTTAAAGGTTGTCATCTGGACAATGTGTTTTAAATAGAAACATTTGACTGCCATCTGAATGTCATTTTCAATCCCTTTTCTACCATGGACCACTCCTGGGTGGACAACATTTCAGGATAAAGTCAAAACAGGGATCTTTTGATAAGTAACTCCCTGTTTTGAAAAGAAAGTGCACTATGTATTTTCCACACATTAAAAACTCAGTATTTTCAACACAGTGCTTTTAACATTCTGTTCTTATGTCCACACGTCCTCCCAAACCTTAACCTTTGGAGCTGTATCAGAATGTCCATAGAATCCCATCAGTCTCAAAACGCAGATAGCAGTGCTGTCGTGTTACGCTTTGGGCAGTGCATATTTTGTTATCACCAATCCTTTAAAATAACATTTGTCTTGACTTTAATCCCATCAACAAAATCAACACCAGTCACAATACATTCTGATTTCATGCCGTAATATATGCATGTGTGCAGCAGTCGTTTACATGGGTAGAGTCCAAGTTTATTGTCATAAAACAGGATAAAAACATGTGAATGACAGATGCGAGGGGTGAAATATATGCACACGCAACAACTTGTGAGTTCAATTGTCCAAATTATATTCAAGTTACTTTAAATGGATCCATAACAGTATATTTAAGTATATTTGTTTGACTTACTTTACTAATTACATGTGTATATAAAACAAGACCAACTGCTTGTCTCCATGGGGATGTTATTGTCCTGCCTAAATGTTCCAAAATATGTCATGAAGCTCTCCGCAGAGACATGCTGAGGATGCCACCAAGCCAAGTTACAATTCAGATCTGTAGAGAGGCAGCCCCACTCACAGTAAAAATATATGTCTTTCAAGGAATTTATAAATTAATGAAAATGCTGACATTCAAATATGTGCTAGATAGCTGTTTAAAGCCATACTGTGGAACATTCAGGCAAAACTTGAATATCCCTAACGATGTTTGAGCAACAGAAACATGTGTAATTGATTAAATACAAAATAGAAAAACGTTTATCTTTTGGTTTTACAGAAACTTGCATTGCGGCCTCAAAATATTATTACTTAAGTAGTTTTCAAAAAGTATAGTAAAATGGTTGTTTGTACAGTACTAGTTGTGGCATGGTTTAGTTAAGCATCTGCATAATCAAAGTCAGGAATGATCCGAATTTTCCAAAACAGACAAGCGCATTGCCAGCGGGAAGATATTAGTTATGTTTTATTGACTTTAAACAGACAGCCTAATCCTCAACAAGAAAAGTATGGTTAGCCAATCCTGAAGGAGAGCCAGCGATGAGCCCAGACTGTTGTTGAACTTTGCAATAAGTCACAAGCTATCCCCCACCCATCTTCTGGCCCTCCTTAGAAATGGTTGCTATATTAGACAAACTTAACATAATTCAAGTTGAAATAGCTGAAAATAGAGGTTATCACACTTGTATTCATCATTTCAGTTTTTGCAGAAATGCCTGTCTCTCCTTAAAAGGTCTGAGCGGGGATAATCACTTTGTAGCCTCAGGAATAATATTTTGTTTTACTTTTTTGAATGATGTATCTTAGCATTTTAAATACCTTAAGCTGATGGTGAATTGCTATTTAATTCACAACACATCATGTCTATATAAGGAGTGCTCTATTTTACCACCTGACTGTCAGTTTCACAGAGAAAGGATTGTGTCTGCCACCCTCTCCTGGTCAGAGCTCAGAATGCAACCATTTTGAAAAGGCAAAAAGCAGCACAATGAATCATAATGCAAGGTTTTGTTGTGGTAAATTATATGAGTCTAGATATAGATTTACAATTCAACAACATGCTTTAACGTTCAGATATGGGTTAAAATAGGTTAAGGTTAGGACTTAGGTGAAGGTTACCCAAGGTAGTGACTATGGTTAAGGTTAGGATCAGATTCTCAATCTGTATCATATTGTATACCTCATCCATAGTATATAATAGGGTACAGGGTTCAATATTTACTTCTGTATTAAAAATGGTAAACGGCCTGTGTATCTGCCTGTTGACCTTATAACCCTTTATGTCTTTTATCATTTTTATGGAACTTTTTGGCAATCTATCAGTTCAGTAGCAGAAAAATATTTTAAATGCACTGGTTCACCCCCATATGATTTAATAGTAAATGATTTAAAGTTGGCAATCTGTACTGAAGCATTATTAAAGATTTGTTCTGGACCCTCTCCTCTTCCTTTGATAGGCATGGACAGTGTAGACAGACAGGAAGCAGCGTGGAAGCGTGGCTAACTCCATGGACCTGAGCCTAGAAAATAACCCAGGTCATTTCACCCATCTGGTGAGTACAAGATAAAGGAACTGTCAACTGTCTTTCAGTGTTTTAGATTAAATATGGTGTATAAGCAGTTCCGTTTAATAGGAATTGTTTCAGATTGTTGACTTAATACATAACACATCAATGTTCAGATTTTTTTCCAACGATTCTTCACAAACTGACACTTGAGCGATGTATAATAAAAGCCAAAGTTAAATGTGTCAACTGGACAAAAAGTTGTAGTAGTGTAGACGCTGCTCATCCAAGCCACTTCTTCAGTTCTGGTCAGAATGCTGGTGGACACTGCCTTATAACTATCTGAAGGGAGGAGCTAACTACACTGAAACTGGAAACAGCTTTTGTTTACAATTTCTGTAGGTTAGGTCTGTTGACACTAAGTGTGCACTGTGCCTGAGACCTACTTAACATATTCATACAATTCGTAATGGGTGTTTTAACACCAGTAGGCATCCTGGCTAGTTATATTCTTGACTGATGCTAAACTATGAATATTCACCACCACTACTATCCCTAATATTACTAAGTAATATTTAAGAGATATAAAACCATCATATGCACTTTTAGACAAGTAACTGAAGGCTGCTTGTAATGTTCAAATACCTTTATGAGTTAAAAGCATTTAATCTAATTAAGTAAAATCTAAATTTCTGATTAAGCTCCAAACTGCTCAGTAAGGCTGTAGTTGTCCACTGTCACTTAATTTGCATGAGTTGGTTCTGGGAAGCTTAGCAGACTAAACTAACTAACTAACTAACTGTTTTATAGTGTATCTGGCATCTTAATCTTAGACATTACCACTTATGGCTGAAATATATTCAATTGAAATAAAGTCAAATCATATTAACAAAATGAGTCATCTACTTAGCAATGGGTATTTTTTAAACTTAAAATAAAGATGTTAGTCAACCACAGGGTATTACCAATGATGAGTATGACGGGCCTGTGTTTGATAAACTGTCACAATTGCACTTGTTTTAGAGTGAAAATATTGTTATTTTTAGAGTGTGGTGAAACGGATCCTGGTGCGTCTCACATCTGTCTGCTGCTGCACCAGAGCTGAAGAGGTTTCTCAGCTGTGCATTAGTGATGACAAAGGAAGTCTGTTGTTTAACTAGAACTGTGTGGGAAGCATTAGGTTGGAAATGACAAATTGGATAAAAGGGTTCAAACTCCAGCCATATCAGTGTGTGAGGTGAAAAGGTCGTAACAAGTTATTATAGCCATAACAGTAGGCCGTCCTAGAACTCAGCAGCAGAGAGCTAAAGGCTGGTACTGGGTGGAACAACTGATGGTGGGTGGACTTTTTAGATCCAGTTGGTCAGTACTGATTTTGATTTATTTCCAGAAGTGGAAATTCATCAAAATCACAGAACACACATTTGGGTATTGTTCATAGAAAAAGTAGTGTTACTTCAAAAGAGGTTTACTTGTATTTACCTGCATAAGATCTTGTTGAGTCTTGGTATGGACTAGCATTGTGGTACTGGAATCAGTATTGAGGATCAATCTATTCCTTAATCCAGTACTTTTAGTATCACTAATCGGTAGCCTTAGTTCAACTTCAGACTGAATCTTGGACTGGACATAGTCAAGATTTAACCCATTTCTTATTGCGTAATAATAATAATAATAATAATTTTATATATATATATATATATATATATATATATATATATATATATATATATATATATATATATATATATATATATATATATATATATATATATATATATATATATATATATATATATATATACACACATACATATGAGTGAGTCTGTATGTGTGTTAAGTTAATGTGTTGCACAAATGTAAATAGACATGTACACTAGCTGACATCCTCTTGGTCTTCCTGGTGCTCACTAGGCCAGACAGACCTGGGTGGGACAGAAGCCAGTTGTCCTCTCACCTCTCAGGTTCATACAGGGAAGTATGTGAGTGAGATGTTTACACTGCTGAGGGACTCCTGTCTGCACAACAGCCCAGATAGATTTATTATCAGAGCCAAATGTCCCAGTGCACAGCCAACACTAGATCCAGGACAGAGTCTTGTTAGCCACAACAAATTAACCTGACAACAAGATATGGAAATAATCAGTTACAGCTGGGGCAGGGGCAGTTTACTGGAGTTAGTACGGTACATTTGTGTATTGGGTGTAAAAATGTCATGGCACATATTTATTTTTACTACAGTAGGGTGAAGAGACTGACTCACTAATCCAGGAGGTCTTGGGTTCAGTTTAGAAATTTCTGTCAATACATGTTTACACTGAGCATTTAGATGGGTAGTAATACTTGATTACATGCACTGAGTTACATTTACATGAGCAATTTTTGGAAGAAATTGAGAGTACTTTTGTAGTAGCACACTTTTACCCCTACTTGAGTAATATTTTAATTGAAGTAACAGTACTCTTACTTGAGTAAAAGTTTTGGTTACTCTTCCCACTGTGAGTCTGTCTACAAGTGACACAAACTTATATGAATATGAAATTATATGAACATTTGTGTGTCTTGCATCACTCCTTAGATATAATGTAGTTTTTTTTCAAATGTTTGTGTCTATCCTTTGAAAATACCAGCTTTTGTGCATTACTTAATGTTTTGTCTTCAAATAACATTAATTTCAAATTAAAAATAAGATGTTACGTCCCGAAAGTTACCCTTTAAGTTACTCTTTAAGTTACTCTTACTTGAGTAGTACTTTTCCCAAATACTTACTTTTCCCTAATCTTACTGTTTCTTGGACCACTACTTTGGACTTCTTCTTGAGTAATATTATTTTGAAGTAACGTTACTTTTTCTTCAGTACAATTTTTGGCTACTTTACCCACCTCTGACATTGAGATTCACTCATGTCTAACTGCCTGTGATCAGTTTGGGTCTTTTGAATGGAGCGGTCCACAGATAATCCTCTGTCATTAAAAGCATGTGTGTTGGAGCAGAGTTAACATTTTGGAAGAAGACATTTTTCTATTTTTTGTTGTATGTTGACTGTATGTTGAAAGCCATTTTAATTTTATATTAATAGGACAAAATCTTAAGTTTTAATCAATCAGTATGAGAAAAAAAAGATTCACCCAGCTCTATTCCGCTGCCTGTTTTAAAGACGCAATAAGCCCTACCCTTTTTGTGTCTGCTCAGTCCTCTTGTCATTCTAATAAAATGCTTTAACCATGACTTTAGCCATTTAAGGACATCCTCATTTCTCCATCCTTTGCCCTTATGATGTTGTGAACCCACTTAGTGAGTTGGCACAGCCCACTGCAGCTGCAGTTTGTCTAAACATTGTATTTTTTTTCAGTGCAGAGCAGAGACAAACATTAGACCTGCTCCTGGATTTGTGTTGTACTTCCTGGCAGCGCACTTGATCCACTTCTATATCTGTCGTCACATTGCTTGGGTATGGCCATAAGCCTTGTCCCATTTTCAGAAGTGGGTATGGAGGACAATTACTTTTTTCTTCAGTATAAGTAATACCCATTAACCCATAAAATGTCAGCAGGCAAAGGATGTCACCTCAAAAATATAACTGTCCAATGCCAAGAATGCAAATATATACAGTTAACAGCAGAACAGCACATTCTATCTATCTATCTATCTATCTATCTATCTATCTATCTATCTATCTATCTATCTATCTATCTATCTATCTAGATAGATAGACAGACAGACAGACAGACAGACAGACAGACAGACAGACAGATAATCTGAGATATTTACACAGTCACCTTTTTGGTGCCAGCTTTTTATTTAACTTGTTTCTAATACATTCCTATGCTATGAACTTAACATCTGTGCCGGATTTTCAATAGTAAACTATCACCAGATAATGTCGGGCCAATTTCTTTCCAATCCAAAACGTGGAATTTGTTTGGGCCTTGATAAAATATAAAAATGTTTTGGTGGAAACTAGGTGTAATGTGAGAACAGTTTATTGGCTGCGAACACTTTCTAACCAGGAGAGTTTATTTAATTAATAGAAAGATGATATGATAGTTGACAGTATTGTATCTATGGCAAAGAGAAACTTAGGACACTCCAATCTCTCCTATACATCAGGCTGGACACTGACTAGACAATGATGTCACTGGATTGTGTAACAGCTGCTTGTTTTTTATGCAGTTTTCCTTTAGGATAACGCTGTAACATTAATAGTCCAGCAGTTGTTGATGAAAGTAGTTCAGCCTGGTAGTTCTTGAATACCAAATGTTTTTCTCATATTGTCCCTAATTCCATCTATATTGATCTATATTTTTACTATTGAAATTTTATTTTAGTAGGAATGTATAAAAGTCTATCACAGTTAAAATAGCCAGAAGGTAAAAATGTGACTGATCTGTGGCACTTTCAATGTGATTTCATTTCTGATCCTTTGAGCCTTAAATCCTTTCTCATTTCCCCCTATTTATAAAAGTGTCACCTGAACATCTGAGAGTCCAGTGTTCCAACAGCCTTCAGTTAGCATTAACAAATGAACTTACGACAAGATAGCAGGTTTAATTCAATCTTAGTGCTTGATAAAACTGGGTTGTATTGCAGATATGAAGAAATTGACTTGTTTTGGCAACCACAAAATGCCATTCTGTGTAAAGTACAAATAGACAGTACTATGAAGATTTGGTGTTTCGCTCTTTAGTTTGTGTAATGAACTATTGGTAACCTTCAAAAGCATGACTTCATCCTGTTGTGAACTGTATCTCCTCCTCCATGGCAACCGCTGTCAGCATCACAGTTACGTTTAACGATAGCTGGAGAACAAGCTGGGTCACAAGAAATAAACAAATCTTTGATTTAGAATAAGCCAGTGTTGGCCCTGACAAAGACTGTGTACACTATCCTTTACAGGTGGAAGGAGGACCAGTGCCTCTGAGCCTCGAGAACTCAATATATCACCGTATTTACTTTTATCTAAATAAATTATTTTTAATCAATATATTTATTTAAGTAAAGCTTTCAATAGAATTCATCTCTGATCCTCCTCCTTGTTTGTTTTTTGTTTGTATTTTGAACAGGGCACCCATGAAAAAGAGAGTCCACATGTTCTCATTGGGTTCCCATGTATAAATAATGATGAAGAAAGAAAGAATTTGGCTGACAAACTATGTCCAAGTTTGGGAGCCTTTGTTTTTTCTTAGAATTTGATTATGTTGCTTTTATTATTCAGTAGGCTAACACATACTATACTGTAACACCATCTACTGGCAAAAATAAGACATGGCAGTGAGAGAATTTCTGAGAAATGAAATAGGGCCTAGCTGCATTTAAGCTGATACATTATTGTTTAAGAGGCAGCATTAGGAGCGTGTTAGTAATAACATCACGGGTTGCATTACACTTGGAGCCAGCAGCTTGTTTTTGCCGGTTGTTTCTTCTAATTAAATATTATTACTGTTTTAGAACATTATGTAACACGACTACCACTTTCAGTACTATCTTTGTCCAGTAGAGGGAAACCTTGTGCTATGTTTGTCACCCTTGCTCAATACCCTTGCTTCGTGTGTGTGTGTGTGTGTGTGTGCGTGTCCCTCTAGTGATAATTTCTTGTCCCTGCACCTTTCATGTTTCTCTTTAAACAGTTTAAATATTCAAAATGCTTTTTGTGAACTTTCTATTGTCTCATTTTACAATGCCTCCAACACCTTTTGTAAAAGTAGTAGTATGTTTCTCACTGCAAAATTGTAAAAAAAAGATTAGGCGTAATGGAAATTGACATTAACATTACATTTTGCGACCTATTTTATTATATTTGATTAGAATCTCCAAATCTCAGTTTATCTACGATGTATGTATTTCAAACCATGTGCCAATCCATGCATGTCGAGGACTAGTACGCGGTGTTCAGTAGTAGAGCTGACGTTACTGCAGCCTAGGCTCTGGCTCTGTAGTATCAGTAGTAGAGCTGACGTTACTGCAGCCTAGGCTCTGGCTCTGTAGTATCAGTAGTAGAGCTGACGTTACTGCAGCCTAGGCTCTGGCTCTGTAGTATCAGTAGTAGAGCTGACGTTACTGCAGCCTAGGCTCTGGCTCTGTAGTATCAGTAGTAGAGCTGACGTTACTGCAGCCTAGGCTCTGGCTCTGTAGTATCAGTAGTAGAGCTGACGTTACTGCAGCCTAGGCTCTGGCTCTGTAGTATCAGTAGTAGAGCTGACGTTACTGCAGCCTAGGCTCTGGCTCTGTAGTATCAGTAGTAGAGTTGACGTTACTGCACTCTAGGCTCTGGCTCTGTAGTATATGTAGTAGAGTTGACGTTACTGCAGCCTAGGCTCTGTAGTATCAGTAGTAGAGCTGACGTTACTGCAGCCTAGGCTCTGGCTCTGTAGTATCAGTAGTAGAGTTGATGTTACTGCAGCCTAGGCTCTGGCTCTGTAGTATCTGTAGTAGAGTTGACGTTACTGCAGCCTAGACTCTGGCTCTGTAGTATCTGTAGTAGTGTTGATGTTACTGCAGTCTAGGCTCTGGCGCTGTAGTCGGGCCATTTGTAAGTTTGCTGGAGCCACAAGCGCGCCCCTCCCCCTTGCGCAGCACAGGACGCACGAGACGCACGTTTGCTTAAGCCCCGCCCCGGTCTCTCTCTCACGCACCAGTTACGTCTGACCGTAAAAAATAGAAACTTCCAAGATGGCCGAGTCCGTGGACTCCATGCATTTCGCAGCAAACAGCAAAACAAATTCCCCTAAACCCCTTATACCTAAACGGTCACCTGAGAGCAGACCGCAGTCTTCCAACGAAAATTACCCCCCACCACCAAAGAAGATCCGACTGGAGGAGAGGGCCCCGAAGCACAGCAAACTAAACGGAGAGGTGTGCGCAGGGGAAAAACACAACGGGAAGCAGAGTTGTGGGAGCCCAGCGAAATGGAGTTTCGGCCCGGCCAAGGCGAGCCACTCCGCCGCCTCACTGCCTGGGACTCCCGCGCGGAAAATCTTCAAAATAAGCAACTTCCTCGCGTCGCCACACAAAGTGAAGAAGTCAAAGGAGAAGCGACACAAGGAAAAGGAGAAAAGCAGCGAAGCGCGGCGGAGTCCTGGCGCTGCTGTGGAGAAAGTGAGCCCCGCTAGCTGCCATACAAAGACGGAGAACGGAGACGTGAAGGCGCTCCAGAGAGGTAAGGGCACCCACACCACCACTGCTCTGGGTTATTACGCACTTGTACATTAAACATGCAACTAAACCAACACAGAAAAGCTATTTAATGAATTACTACACATTTGAGCTGTCCATTAGGCCGCAATGTTTATTAGGCCCAGATAGTCATGTTGCACGTGGAAATGTTTCTGCTTACTTTAGTATTGGCATTTGTCCTAACAGACTTTTGTTTTTAATTCCAGATGACCATGTTAAAGAAGAGAGGAAAAAGGAAAAACGCAAGGAGTGGAAAAATCACAAATTGCCATCTGTTCATGACATGGGGAGAGAAAACGGAGAAGTTGTGTCTCCTTTGAAGGGTAGGACATAACATGCAGCATTCACACACCATCACAGACTACGATAGATACGCTTGTTTTTAGTCATTTTTTTTAGGTTACTTTAATGGCAATAATTGATTAAGTATAAATTTCAGATTCACATACTAGCTATTTAAAACTACTGTGAAAAATTGGTCAGTATGTATGAGTTAATAAAGAAGGTAATGCACCGTTACCTTTGCACACTATGTATTACTAGGAAGTGATATTGTACAATGAAACAGTGAACACTACATGCAATGTGTTTCTATGTACATTTTCTGGTGGAGGGTCTGGCACCTGCCTGACTCCATGCAGGTATTATTGCATTGTCTGGAATGTTTCACAGTATGGCATTAACCACCAACTTGCCCATCTCCATGAAGACAAGCAGGTGATGTCACTTGGCCAAATTACAGGTCTGATCTGTGGAGTGGCAACCCTGCTCACAGTAAGAATGCATTATTTTAAACAATAAAAAGGTTAATGCTGTACTATGGAATATTCCAGGCAAAGCAATAACTTCTCCATGGAGACGAGCAGGTGGAAGTCTCCCATCCAGAAAAGTTGGCCTTGAAATTGCATTATGTAGTAATAATTAACACTCCTATAACTGTTCTTCTTCTGGGCTACTCAATAAAAATATGTTGTAGAGTAGAACAGTGTTTTATATAATCTGTTTTTGTTTGACAGAGTCCAAGGAGAAATCCAAATCCGGATCAGAGGAGGACCTGCTGAAGAAACTGAAAAAGAAGAAGAAAAAGAAACACAAAGACGGTGAGCGGCCCAAGGATAGACACAACCGCCCCAAGATGTACCACCGCTCCTGCCAGACTGTGTGCTCCGGCGTGTCCCTGTCCCTGCCCGACTTCCTCAGCAAAATGAACGGCAACAGCAGCAGCAGCACTTTCCTGACCTCCACTTCCCCCCCAGCGCTGCACCAGGACACAAACTGCTCCTCTGTCCCCTCTCCTGCTGTGGACCGCCCGGGCTATTGCTCTCCCCTACACTGCACCCCCTCTCCAGGCTTGCCAGGGCTGGAGTTCGGGCGCCTCATCCACGTGGAGCAGCAGGCCAATGGAGGAGCGTCAGTGGTCCATGCATACAGCGATCAGCTCTCTGGTTTATCAGCTGCGGAGATGGAGCGGTTTGCAGAGGAGTTTGTGGCCCTCTCCTTCAGCGAGGACCAAGCCCACGCTGCATGCTTCGTGATGGGGATTATCCACGGAGCAGCGGCGTACCTCCCAGACTTCCTTGAATATTTCTCCTATAATTTTCCCAACTCGCCAGTGAAGATGGAGGTCCTGGGGAAGAAAGATATAGAAACGACAACCATGGCCAACTTCCACACCCAGGTAAGATTTTTACAGCATCAATAGAATAGGATTAAATTACACTGCTGCTTTCTCACCAGCGCAACTGTGCTTCGTTACATTATGTGGGTTTGCCTTTTAATGTCAAATGATTAATGACAGTTGAGTATATTGTAGTTCCAGCTAGATTGCCATATTAAACACAATACCTCTTACCATTAGAGGTGTTAAGACTGTTGCATAACACCAGCCTTCCCTCTCAGTTCTTAGAATGCCAATGTAATTTTTTACACAATTCATTTTATAACAGGTTCAAAATATGCTACAAGATGTAAAGAAGGAATAGGTATGCATTAATAAAGTACTTAGAATTGTAAAGAATTCAAAATTGTAAACGT
This sequence comes from Periophthalmus magnuspinnatus, assembly GCF_009829125.3. Taxonomy (NCBI): domain Eukaryota; kingdom Metazoa; phylum Chordata; class Actinopteri; order Gobiiformes; family Gobiidae; genus Periophthalmus; species Periophthalmus magnuspinnatus. The sequence continues at coordinate 16,569,618 of NC_047131.1, read as the reverse complement.
TTGTAAAGCAAATGCTGCTGTGCTATATGTTGTCTTTGTTATTCTTGGTGTTGGTGGTTGTTAAATTTGTGTACAAATCTACATTATTAACGGTAGCTAGCCAGCAACATGACATTCAAAAGTTGGAACATCACCCCCTCACTCATTTTTAACTTGTAATAGGGCTATGTTTAGTCATAATGGGCAAAGCTTTAGATTATCTTTTTATAGCTTCTACTATAAAAAGGCTGTTTAGTACATGTGCTTTGGACATTGAGCTCATCTGACCACAGCTTTGAGCCCGTATTTCTGTGAATTCTCTGAATTTTAGCTGGAAAATCTACATTCTCCAAACATTTGTTATTGATACATTATGTACCACGACTCAGCTAATCTTAAAAATTTTAGCAGGACCAATGTAGTTTATGTAAAGTGGTAATCCTGTTTACAGCACTTCCTTTCACCTGAAAGAAGAAATAATAGAAATGATAAAATCCAAATTTTAATTGGTTTGAATCATTTTGCAATTTGAGTGGTCTGGTAGCATCATGTGTTCATCTGCTCCTTTCAGAAGACAGATGGACATTTCATCACTGTGTTCTCCAGAGTTAAACGAAGACTCACTGCCAGTTTGATTTTTATTTAGAAACAGTTGGTCTGAATCAGGTTCATAATTGTCTGGAGATGTTTACAGGCTTGAAGTGAAGTTTGCACAGGGCACGGTGAATCAGCCCAGTTTTCTGGATCTCAGTGACTGTCTAAACCACTCTACATTTTTACTCTGAGGAAACTATAGAGTGGTTTATCAGTAAACTATTTCATAATTATGATGCTTTTACCTTTTAGCCTGTCCCAAAGTTTGCCGGTCATTTCTAACATAATAGCTGTTTTTAATTAATACACTGATCTACCTTCTGCTGGCAGTAGATTAAAAAAGACCTTTATGCAACTGGTTTGATGATTATTACACCAAAAGGACTTTCCACCCCTACTATGCTAGCTGTACACCGAGCTTACCAAATACACTATTCTTCCGTACTCAGTGGACTAGCAAGAGCAGTTGTGGCTGTGTGTTGTGAACTCTTTGACGTCAAGTTTTTTGTCTGACCTATTATTTTAAACTCAATGTCACTTGTGTCAGACCTCAAACTGTATGAAGAGTTGTAACGAGTCATTTAGTTTAAATTCTCAAACAAATACAACAAATTGCAATCGGGAATATCTACACTAAGGCTTATTGGTTTTTGAAAAATTGAATTTCAGGGTTGGAAATTATATTTGTCTTTTGTTTTAAAATCCAGATCTAGTTCAAACAGTCTTTTTAGGCCATTTTCACACATTTGTGGCTCTGTGGACCGACCCCAGTAGACTCTAGATTTAGTTGTTTACTTTACTTTTGGGTCGGTCCCCCCCCCCCCCCACACACACACACCCACACACACACACACAGCTTAACTGGACCGAGTCCCGTGAAAGCGCTTCCCCTATAGGCTGTGGTGTTTTCTTTTGCTGTGGCTAAATACACCATGAGGACCTTACGCGCTGGTGACCGAGGAGAAAAAGGTTTCTGAACGATACACAGACAGACTCAAGCTCACCTGCGCAGACTGAGGCAGGAGGAGGCTGTCACTAATATTAAGTTGATTCAAATGGCCTCGTCAGAGGAGTGTATCAGCAGCTGTGCAGCGTCCATTCATATAAATATATCATCTGAGTTCTTTTTTGCCCAATTCCAAGCACTTTTACTGTCACAGCGGACTGCGTAGGTCGGCCTGAGGTTGGCCACATTCACACTGCACTTGCCCCACTCCAGCGTGCGGGTGGAGCCGATCATAGACCCCCTGTTTCAAACGCTCTCGGACTGGCTGTTTACTGCGGTTTAGAATGGTGCACACCGCTTTTGGAGTGAATGCTAAACTATAAGGAACCACTTAATTTGATTGCTAATAATACAAGACTAGTCTGCACATAAAGTAATATATCTGTATTACTGTTAGTCAAGTTAGCACAATGTGATGATGGCATGAAGTCTAATGCAAACTGTGTGACTGCAGGTGAAGCGCACTTACTCCCAGGGCACATACCGCGCCGGAGCCATGCGGCAGGTCAGCCTAGTGGGAGCCGTGGATGAGGAGGTGGGAGACTACTTTCCAGAGTTCGTCAACATGTTGGAGCAGTCTCCTTTCCTTGTGGTAAGTGCATGAAGTGGTATGTTTTACGAGTGCACAAGTGAAACCTCCCATATATATATATATATATATATATATATATATATATATATATATATATATATATATATATATATATATATATTATAAAATTTGCCCCCACATTTGTGCAGCGCACTCTTCCATGGGGGACGTTCTCCAGTCTTCGGCTCCAGAGCCCCACAGAAAGCGACGATGGCCCCATAATGTGGGTCCGGCCTGGGGAACAGATGATTCCAATGGCCGACATGCCGAAGTCGCCCTTCAAACGAAAAAGGTGAGTTTCTGTACAGCAGATAAATGTTGTTCATATGTTGGCCACACTTCTTTCTCTCTCTCCAGCGCGCTGCAGATAGTCCCTGACTGTGACAAATGTGTTTCAGGTCCACCAATGAGATAAAGAACCTGCAGTATCTGCCCAGAGCCAGTGAGCCCCGGGAGATGCTGTTTGAGGACCGGACGCGGGCCCATGCTGACCACATCGGGCAGGGCTTTGACAGGCAAACCACTGCTGCTGTGGGCGTGCTCAAGGCTGTGCGTTGTGGAGAGGGGTGAGTGCATTCACTAAACTGTCCTTAAAATCTGCAGAAAGAAACCAGTTATGTGAGACTTTCTAGTCCCTGTAGAGGCGAGAATATTCCCTTTGGTTCTAAATAATCTGTCCCTTTGTACTATTCTGTGTTTGGTGTAAGAGGAGTAAACTATTGTTTGGTTTTACAGCAGCGACACTCCTGCTCGGATCACCAAAGACGTAGTGTGTTTCCACGCCGCTGATTTCCCAGATGTGGTCATGAGGCTGCAGCTAGACCTCCATGAACCCCCACTGTCCCAGGTGAGTTCTACTCTACCTGTTTTAGAAAATATGAGTAATTTCTGTTTATGGCTTTACAAGTTTACTGTTGTTGTTGTTGCATCCGCAGTGTGTCCAGTGGATCGATGACGCCAAGCTGAACCAGCTCAGGAGAGAGGGAATCCGATACGCCCGAATTCAGCTGTACCACGACGACATCTACTTCATCCCCAGAGGAGTGGTCCACCAGTTCAAAACTGTGTCCGCTGTGTGCAGCCTGGCCTGGCACATCCGGCTCCAACTCTACCACCCCCAGGAAAAGAAGGAGGAGGCCAAAGAGGATAAAGAGGAGAAGTGCGAGCCGAGAGAACTGTCCCAAATCAAAGAGGAGTATGAGGAGGAGCAGCCAGTGTCAGACGAGAAGGAAGGTCTGACTACTGTACACATGGAGATGACAGAAGAGCAGCCTCTACTTTCACAAGTGTCAGAGCTTGTTATTAAAAAGGAAGAGAAGGAAGCAGACATAATGGACCCTTCCACAATAACACCTGTTGTCACTGTAAAGGAGGAAATTAATAAAGATATTGTCCAACCCACAGTAACAGAGCCCAAAACAGAGCCAGAGGAAGCCCTGTATCCCACAGTGCACATGGACTGTGACAAGACTGGAGAGGTGCATAATGACGTACCATTGAAATCAGATCAATCAGTTAAAAAGGAGAGTGAGGCGGTAGAGGAGAGGCAGCAAAAGATGAGTGTGCCAGTGCTAAAAGAGAAAAGTAAAGACAGTACAAACAGCACTTACAGCACGCACAAAAAGGACAAGGAGAAATCAAAGGGGCGAGACGACAAGGACAGGCCCCGTGAAAAAGACAAGAAAGACAGGAATAAAGAGAAGGATCGGGACAAACGAGATCGAGACAAAGAGAAGGAGCGAGAGAGGCTTAGGGAAGGAAAGAGTGAAGCAGGGTCACTGGCAAATAACAAGAAGAAAGAGCATGAGGACAGAGACAGGCCCAGAGAAAGTGGCAAAAGTTACTCCTCCGAGAAGAGCTCCAAAGAGGTTCACATCAAGAGAGAGAAAGAGCACGACAAAGAGCGAAGCAGCTCCCAGATGCTCCACTCCCGGCCTGACAGAGAGGACGCACATGGCCACAAACACAAGTTTTCACACGGAAAAAAGGAGAAGAGTGCTCACCGCGAGAGCAAAGACAGCAGCTCCACCACTCCTCACAGTTCCCAAACCAAGTCAGCCAGAGAGGAGGGCAAATCCAGCACTCCCAAAGCCTGCAGTAATCAGTTTAAGAAGGAAAAGGAGATGAGTAAAGATGAAAGGAAACACCCCAGCTCTAGTTCTGCTCCATCAGAACACAAAGCCCCACGGACACTGGTCACCTTTGACCTCTTTAAGCCCATGGCAGCGCATATGTCAGCCCCCTCTTTTACAGACTGTCGGCCTAAGAGCCACCACCACAGTGAATCTCGATGCACTTTGTCCAAGCCTGGCTCTGACAGCAGGACTGTGGTGGCCTCAAAAGGACCTAAAGTAAAGGACTCTGCCTCTGTGCAGGGCAAACCTACTGTGTCCATACAGGACACTCGGACTTCACAGCACTCGCTCAAATCTCCCCTCAAAACACACCCGCCATCTCACACACAGAAAGATTTCTTATTATGAATGTCCACGTCTCCTCTTCTTTTGACTGTAACTTACGACGAGGCTCTGTTAAACTGTTTGGGACTGCATCCATTTGTTCATAGTAACAAGTCCAGTTTCTTTACTAATACATTTCAACTCAGCTATTTAAAAAGAGGATGCATATTCCAAGTATTTTAGCGTTGCCTAAGAATGTAAGCTAAGTAGCTCACTTCACGTTTGTTAGCGAATGTACGTAGGCTCTATAGAAATGTTATGTGACATGTGTCAGTGCCTGCCACTACTTAGCTTCGCTCTTAAAGCACCTATTTTAGGTACAGGACAAGTCAATCTGAAAACGGCCATCTTTGCTTTATGTCCAAAAGGCTCCAGTTGAATCTTGTCATGAGTGACTACCATGCTACGTTAGACCATGGGTTTTTACTTTAACACTAAAAGCAGTTGTTTTCAGATTGGACTGTTCACTCACAGGGCTGTAAATGATACTGTATCTACCAAAACTGTACAGTATAGATGTTATTAGCACCAATGTGAGAAATGTATACAGAAATTGCATATATTTTTTGTAAGACAAGTTTTATTTTACATAGAACTTATTTATATCATTTACTGTCTGATTTTATTTTAAACCAATGTATGTGATTTTTTTTGTTGTAAATACATTTTATTTCCTAAGACAAGACTTGGTAGTGTGAATACAATGTTTTTTTTATATATAAATGTGCAGCCTCAGATTACTTCTGATATGTTAAAGTAAATCATATATGAATCCTTAGGTTATCAAGTTTCCAAGTATTTTAATGCTACAACATGACCTGAAATGAGAGGGAAAAAAACACCACCACCAAACCTAATGCCTCAAATAATGCCTTGGATTTTTTAGTGTCTTCCAAATACTCAAAGCGCTTTACATAATCTTATTATTCACTCCACACGCATTTGCTGGGATGTTACCACTGTAGCCACAGCTGCCTTAAGGCTGACTTACGGAAAGTGGCTGCCAGAATGTCCCAGTGACCTTTTCATTCACTACTGATGATTCACTCACAACACACTCCAACACATTCATTCAAAATAGGAGTGGATGGGTGCTGTGCCAAAATACGATCATGATTTAGATTTTATCTAACTGATTTTAATCAATGTTGTTCATATCTGCCACTAAAGCCTGCTGCTTCTCATATTTCACAATTCACTGTGATTTTATTTTATTTTTATCTAAAAAAGATCAGATCACAATTACATTTTTCATCAATATTGCTCAGGCCTAATAATGGTAATACACCCTCAATCTAGTCCCCAATACTTGCATTGGGTTCTATACTTGAGCAGGATGGGAGGCCAAAATTATTCTTGGAGTAGAATTTTCCTTTTAACGGTCAAAATGTAACAGTTTTGACCTGGTTTATAGTCAATAATACTGGATCCATTCCTATGAAACAAAAGAGGCATTATGCAAAAATCGTATAAAATGCTGCTTTAAAGACGAGGCACAATTATTGTCAGTTGAAAGGACTTTATGCCACAAGATTATCATGGCAAAGTATAAGGTTCAAATTATGAAGATTTTCTTTGAATTTAGGTATTTCTTTCAAAAACACAGAATATCCCATTTCCCAGTTTTTATTTCACTGTCAGTGCCATCCACCTGAAATTATTACATTAAATTGTAGATGTTGTGAGCCTACTAGAACCAAAATATGTGCCAATAAAGACCTTTAATACTTAAATAGAGTGACTCCACCACTGTCAGATTGTCCTTAAAATCGTGAAGATTCCTATGACCATCACCATCATGTGTAACATTTGTGATCCTGCAACATGTTGGAGTCTATGTCTTCTTAGTATAAGATGCATGAAACGTAAGTCTTTCCATAGTATGGCAAGTGGGACAGTTTGTATTAACCTTGCTCAGTCTCTCCTGAAGTGGAAAACACTATGTCCTAGCTCCACCAGCGCCCCTCCCAGCAGCACCCAGAGCGGTACACACACCACGCTGACCCACATGTCTGTCAGCCTCTCCAGTCTGCAGCACAGAAACAGACAAAATGCCAGCTTCAACAGCAGAGCCATCAGGTACCACAACCTCCGCACCAGGCTCTGCTCGCCCTCCCGCGGCTCAAAGTCTGCCTTGCACCGCCCCGCCATCTTTACTACCAGCATGAGGATGAGGACAGTGTCAAAAATCCACACAGGGAGGAAGATCAGAAACCAGTTCCAGTCGATTTTGGAGTCCAGTTTTAGTACCAACATGATGAGGAACATGAGAGCAAAGATCCAGGAAAGGAGGACGCGCTGGGCCAATGACATCTTCATCTACAAATAGGGCACACTGCCAGGTTCACCTACACCAGGAGAAGGAGGGGGGTGAGGGTTACAACTGGAGCAGTGGGCAAAGCAGGGTAAGACCAAATGATCTGAAAACACAATAGGACACAGTGAATAGAAATCAATTACAGATGCAGTATATTCATTCAATGTAAACAAATGTATTGTCCACCGGAAATGGTAAAAGTGGGAATTTTAGCATTGATCAGCTATTGAGTTAAGGAAAAACAAAGCAAAACCTGAATGAGTTATATTTAAAAAGTAAAAAAATAAAACTCAAAACATTCGATCAAATAAGCAAGATGGTATAAAGAACATACAAGCAAAAATATGGCTCTACTTGATATAATATTTTTTTTTTTTTTTACTACCAACTAAAAAGTGATACATCACCACCGGGGGCAACAATTCTAGTAAAACAACTTATGGTGCTACGGTTTACAGCTAAATAACATTAGCGAAGTTAAACAAACCCCAAGTCTGTCTTACCAGCTACGATCGTTCTCACAAGATCTCAGTTCACAACCGAGCTCGAAAAACACATATCGTCATTATTAATCAAAGAATATCAGTGTCTAAGAAGGATCCATGCCCATACTTGACTTGTTTTGCACTTAGCACTAGCATTAGCATTAACCACTTCGCAGTTTCCGTTCAATGTAGTTGCGTTCTTTCAAAATAAAAGCTTTTTATGTTGTCAAAATAAAATGCTAATTGCTCATAGACTGTCTACACGCTCGCTTTACACAACTTACAGTTTACTAAGTGCATGCTCTAGTCTTCTCTAACAACAGAGACAACAATAATTATAATTAATAAGAGTCCATCCATCCATCCATCCATTTTCTTCCGCTTATCCGGGGCCGGGTCGCGGGGGCAGCAGTCTAAGCAGGGACTCCCAGACTTCCCTCACCCCGGACACGTCCTCCAGCTCCTCCGGTGGGACCCCAAGGCGTTCCCAGGCCAGCCGAGAGACATAGTCCCTCCAGCGTGTCCTGGGTCTTCCCCGGGGCCTCCTCCCGGTGGGACATGCCCAGAACACCTCCCTAGGGAGGCGTCCAGGAGGCATCCTGAGCAGATGCCCGAGCCACCTCAGCTGGTTCCTCTCAACGTGTAGGAGCAGCGGCTCTACTCCGAGCTCCTCCCGTGTGACCGAGCTCCTCACCCTATCCCTAAGGGTGCGCCCGGCCACTCTGCGGAGGAAGCCCATTTCAGCCGCTTGTATCCGCGATCTTGTCCTTTCGGTCATTACCCAAAGCTCATGACCATAGGTGAGGGTAGGAACGTAGATTGACCGGTAAATCGAGAGCTTCGCCTTCCGGCTCAGCTCCTTCTTTACCACAACGGACCGATACAGCGACCGCATCACTGCAGACGCTGCACCGATCCGCCTGTCAATCTCACGCTCCATCCTTCCCTCACTCGTGAACAAGACCCCGAGATACTTGAACTCCTCCACTTGGGGCAGAGACTCACCACCCACCCGGAGGGAGCAAACCACCTTTTTCCGGTCGAGAACCATGGCCTCGGATTTGGAGGAGCTGATTCTCATCCCAGCCGCTTCACACTCGGCTGCAAACCGCCCCAGTGCCTGCTGCAGGTCCTGGCTCGAAGAAGCCATCAGGACAACATCATCTGCAAACAGCAGAGATGAAATCCTGTGGTTCCCAAACCAGGCCCCCTCCGGCCCCTGACTGCGCCTAGAAATTCTGTCCATAAATATAATGAACAGAACCGGTGACAAAGGGCAGCCCTGGCGGAGTCCAACATGCACTGGGAACAGGTCTGACTTACTGCCGGCAATGCGAACACAGCTCCTGCTCCGGTCATACAGGGACCGGACAGCCCTTAGCAAAGAGCCCCGGACCCCATACTCCCAGAGCACCCCCCAAAGGACACCACGAGGGACACGGTCGAATGCCTTCTCCAGATCCACAAAACACATGTGGACTGGTTGGGCATACTCCCATGAGCCCTCGAGGACCCGATGGAGAGTATAGAGCTGGTCCAGTGTTCCACGACCAGGACGAAAACCACACTGCTCTTCCTGAATCCGAGGTTCGACTATCGGTCGGATTCTCCTCTCCAGCACCCTGGAATAGACCTTACCGGGAAGGCTGAGGAGTGTGATTCCCCTGTAATTGGAACACACCCTCCGGTCCCCCTTTTTATACAGAGGGACCACCACCCCGGTCTGCCATTCCACAGGTACTGTCCCCGACCGCCACGCGATGTTGCAGAGACGTGTCAGCCAAGACAGTCCCACAACATCCAGAGACTTGAGGTACTCAGGACGGATCTCATCCACCCCCGGAGCCTTGCCACCGAGGAGCTTGCCAACCACCTCAGTGACTTCAGCCAGGGTGATGGACGAGTCCGCCTCTGGGTCCCCAGTTTCTGCTTCCTCCTCGGAAGACGTGACAGTGGGATTGAGGAGATCCTCAAAGTATTCCTTCCACCGCCCGACAACATCCCCAGTCGAGGTCAGCAGCTCTCCACCCGCACTGTAAACAGTGTTGGTGAAGCACTGCTTTCCCCTCCTGAGGCGTCGGACGGTTTGCCAGAATCTCTTTGAGGCCGTCCGATAGTCCTCCTCCATGGCCTCCCCGAACTCCTCCCAACCCCGAGTTTTTGCCTCTGTGACTGCCCGAGCCGCGGCACGCTTGGCCTGCCGGTACTCATCAGCTGCCTCAGGAGTCCCACGAGCCAACAAGGCTCGATAGGACTCCTTCTTCAGCTTGACGGCATCCCTTACTTCCGGTGTCCACCACCGGGTTCGGGGATTGCCGCCGCGACAAGCACCACAGACCTTACGACCACAGCTACGAGCAGCCGCATCAACAATAGAGGTGGAGAACATGGCCCACTCGGAGTCCATGTCTCCAACCTCCCCCGGGATCAGGGAGAAGCTCTCCCGGAGGCGGGAGTTGAAGACCCCCCTGACAGAGGGCTCCGCCAGACGTTCCCAGCAGACCCTCACAATACGCTTGGGTCTGCCAGGTCTGTCCGGCTTCCTCCTCCGCCAGCGGATCCAACTCACCACCAGGTGGTGATCAGTTGACAGCTCAGCCCCTCTCTTCACCCGAGTGTCCAAGACACGCGGTCGGAGGTCAGATGACACGACAACAAAGTCGATCATCGACCTCCGACCTAGAGTGTCCTGGTGCCATGTGCACCGATGGACACCCTTGTGCTCGAACATGGTGTTTGTTATGGACAAGCTGTGACTAGCACAGAAGTCCAATAACAAAACACCGCTCGGGTTCAGATCGGGGAGGCCGTTCCTCCCAATCACGCCCCTCCAAGTGTCACTGTCGTTACCCACATGGGCGTTGAAGTCCCCCAGGAGAACAACGGAGTCCCCGGTTGGTGCACTGTCTAGTACCCCTCCCAGGGACTCCAAGAAGGCCGGGTACTCTGCACTGCTGTTTGGCCCGTAGGCTGACACAACAGTGAGAGACCTGTCCCCGACCCGAAGGCGCAGGGACGCGACCCTCTCGTTCACCGGAGTGAACCCCAACACGCAGTGGCTGAGCTGTGGGGCAATGAGCAAGCCCACACCAGCTCGCCGCCGCTCCCCGCGGGCAACGCCAGAGAAATGGAGAGTCCAACCCCTCTCAAGAAGATGGGTTCCAGAGCCCAAGCTGTGCGTGGAGGTGAGGCCGACTATATCTAGCCGGTAACGCTCAACCTCCCGCACAAGCTCAGGCTCCTTCCCCCCCAGCGAGGTGACATTCCATGTCCCCAGAGCTAGTCTCCATGTCCGGATATCCGGTCGTCGAGGTCCCCGCCTTCGACTGCTACCCGGATCTCTCCGCACCCGCCCCTCATGGCTCCTTAATAAGAGTTGCTCAACAAATATGACTAAAGCGTAAAGACTACACAAATGCACTGTTTTTACTGGGCAAGTTTAATACAAAGTACAACTCAGTAGACATAGATTGTCAAAAAAGTAATGTACAAAACACTTGAGGTAAAACATCATTTAAAAAGATTATCTTAAAAAGCCCTTATTAAAAGTGTTTTTAGTTGAAAGCTCACGTTACACCATTTAATTCTAAAAACAAAAACAGAAAACGATGCACATTTATTTACATTATAGTGGTGATGCAAAATACAGTGTGTGACACAACATTCAGTCAAATCATTCTTGTCATACAAATATAAACAAGGTCTCATACAAAGCTTGCACAATACTAGTGAGAGCAAATGTGGTCACTTAGCAGTTATCTCTAAATATAAGCTTTTGCATTAAGACCCCCTAAGAGCGCTGGCAATAAAAAAACAAACATTTTATCTGGCGTTTTACAAAAGTGAAAATCAAGTATAAATAAATAATTTGAAAACATTTTGTGGTTAAGAATACATGACATTTTGCTGTTGTCTTTATAAGCAATTGTTTTAATGTAAACATGCTGTTGTGTGAAAACTTTATATTCAAGATTTTATTTTTTAAGTTAAGTTTTGTGTTGTATGAAATAGTATATTCAACTCAAATAGCAAACCACATTACCACAGTACGAATGGAGTTTCAAATTCTTCTTACTGATGTTTCAACTGTTTTATTTGATCTACAAAGTTTTCACACATCAGAGAATGCACTTGAAACTCCTGTAGACTTCTTGTACTACTGAAAAAATAAAACGTACCAACTAGGCAGAGTGCAGCGGTAAACATCTCTGATGATGTCTGTATTATTATAGAATACACACTGGGATTAGTTTCCTTAAGGCAATCACAGCTACACAATGCTCTGCCTGCTCTCACGGCCGTATCCAAGCGCCTCTGAGGTGTGAGGAGGGAAGTCTATAAAGATCCCATCAGAGTCCGAGTCGGCAGATTCCAGCACTGGTCCAATAATGGTCTCGGGGCTGGAGGACTCGCTGGGTGGGGTGGAGGATGCACCCTTGCTCAGGTCAGTCATTGTTGTAGTGGCCTCAGTGCCATGGAGGGGCCCTGAGGAGTGGAGAGGAAGGATTGAGGAAGATGAGAGAGGGAGGGCCAAAGAGCTGGATCCTGCTTGTACAAGTCCTGCAAAGAAGAGGAACACATAGGCAAGGATTACACTCAGATTGGTTACATTTACTTCATTCACTTATTTATTTAAGGTAACTGTATGTAACCTGGGCTCTCACTGTCCTAAAAAGGCACTACAATCACAACTGAACCTGGGTAGCCCGTGCTTTAACTTGCATTTAGAAGATAAATACAAATTTTTCTCATTCTCAGTATATGGACAGGCCATGCCTCATATGAAACCTCAGAACCTCCAGAATTCACTCACTGAACTGCAGAGGCTAATTGGCTGCAAGTGCTGGGGTTTAGGTAGTGAGATTTCAGATCAGAGAGAGTATTTTTTAGATTTATTTCCAAGTGGTTTTAGTTGGAGGATCTGGTAAACCAAATGAGAATCTCATGTGAGGCCCATTCTGCTTTTAGATTGGATAATCATCCTGAGAACCAAAACTCCATGGACATGGCTATCACGTCCAATGTTTTTGTAACTTAGAATAAATTAACATAACATGAGTTGTCTGTGGAAGCAATGTTTGAGTAAAATTATACAAATTCTGTATACCTTAAGTGTTTCTACATTTTGTCACACAGTCCGTTTTAAGAACTAAAAACTTAAATGAAAATTCTACTCCACACACCCCACTAAGCATATTGGAGATTGTGTCATACCATTGAACTGGGGGCCCACACACAGCCTGTTGGAGGAGCAGGACAGTTCAGATCCTGGGGCCCGTTCGGCATACGCTAGACCTTGTTCCTCCATGCAGGATATGATCTCACAGGCAGAGTGGCGCCGGATCCCTCCACTGCCTGCAGAACTGGCATCTGGGTCGTACTCAGCCACTGGGGTTAGGAGCAGGGGAATGTTGTAGCTTTTTGAGCGCACCACCGGGTTCTTGGACAGCTGATCTGCAGACTTGGCCAGGCCCCATGGTAACCGCTTCTCTGAAGATAGATTACAGTAGTGAATGAAGTATGAAGTGTTTGTTGATGACTGGACAGAGATATTGCTTGCTCAGACAAATAATACTTAGAAAAGACATCAAAATGAATGCACTAAAAAGTCATATGTTTTTCAAATTGTTGGCAGTTCAGTTTATGTTGTAGCGTTTTCCATTTACTCTCTGTTTCAATTCTTCCAGGCTTGGGAAAATCCTAAGAAATCCTCCCCACAGCAGCACAGACTCATTCTTTGTGTATACTCAATAATAATTGGCTCAAAGTAGAGTTGTAATCAGGACTGTTTTCATTCTCCTTTTAAACAAATGATGATGATGATGATGATGATGATGATGAAACAGGCTGAAGTTGAAGAATAAGCTCCGCCTTAGCAATAGACCACTTCATCAGTTCAGTAGACCATTTTCTCTTAAAGATGCACAATGTCATTTTTCTGGTAGAGGCATCTACTTGTCTCCATGGATTTGTTATGGAAGTATGGATGGTATTCAATGACAGGTGCGCTTACTGTACCACTCCACACATCTGACCTGGTAGTGTCACAGGCTTGTCTCCATGGATTTAGGTAAGTTTAATGCCATATTGTGGAGTAATGACATCTCCATGGAGACATGCAGAAAAGGTACATAGTTCAGCTTTAAGATTTCTAGATTGATGTTGGCTATGATTGATACAAGGACGTTGCATAACGAGTGCACCTTGTGAGAGCCCCTTTGTTCTCCCTGTGTAAAATGATAGCGTCCCTCTTACCTAAAACGCAGCAGTTGGCTTCTACACCATCTCCGGAATACAGGCCATGTGTGCCAAGGAAGGGCGACACCACCATCTGAACCAGGGACTCCAGCCTCAGGTATTCCTCACTGATACCGCGAGACTCATGCACCCCCTGGCAAAAGAATGCAAGTGTGCAATCAACACTGAGTTCACTTAAAATCCCATTAAATCTAAACTGAAATACGTAAACAAGTAATGCAGTATTAGTAGTTTCACTAACGTGAAGCTGTCATGCTCTCAGATTGGGTTAAAAGCAGTAGCAATAGAAGTTGGGAGCAGGAAAGAATTCTATGATATAATTCATCTGTGTGTCCAGTTGGATAATGTCTTGGTATGGTTTTGGCTTGTGTTTTCTGATATATAAAACAATGTATTACAATGTACCTCAACGCAAAATATTTCCACACAAAAAATGAATGAATTGCCTCCTTGTTTCCATGGAGATAGTCAAGTTTAATACCATACTGTCAAACATTCCAGGTATAGCAATAACATCTAATTTAGATTTTTCAAAAACGCATTGCAATTACGCTTAGACTTGCGATGTGTGTTTTAATAACAGGATTTTGTCCAATGTTCATATTTTAAATGCTAACAAATTTTTTATGAACTGACAAACTAATACAAGGATTGCATATACTTGAACATGTTTGTGTCAATCTGATGTGCAGGGTTAGCAGTTTTAGGCAATAGAAGAGTGTGTGTGTGTGTGTGTGTGTGGGTGTGTGTGTGTGTGGGGGTGTGTGTGTATATATATATATATATATATATATATATATATATATATATATATATATATATATATATATATATATATATATATATATATATATATATATATATATATATATATATATATATATATAAGATCTGATATTTTGATGTTTGTGGAAGAAATGATGGTACTTCAAAAACTGCAGGCTTTGCTATTTGCTAATTGTTGATTAATCTTGCAGCCATATTACATAGTGCACCATTAAGACTCTTTCTGTTAAAGTTTTTGTTTTTACAAAATGAAGTCTAAGTCTAAGAGTACACTCCACAGTGATGCAACCTTGTATCATATCCTGCAACAATCACCCACCTCCACTTTGCAGTACATGACATGGCCTGACCTGTAGAATGAGCAGCATCTGAGTGACCGAGGGGGGCACCCGAGCGCGGGGTCTGGACAGAGCCTCCTCCAGCTTCACACTCAGGACTATGGTGTTCCTAAAGTGCAGCAGTGCCAACTGTCGGACCGATGGCTCTTTACCCTGACAAACACAATGCAATCAAGAGGGGAAAAAAAACAAAAGGTAGGTCATGAATATTGCTACTTCAAAATAGCATCACTTTAAGAACAGTGAGGAGGGTTGTCAGAAAATTGGTACCCAGATAGTGTCAAAACTATATTTGAGTGGGCATCAATACTGAAAAATAATAGCATTGGACAAATTTGGACCCTTATTGAACTGTTCTTAAAATGGTCTTGTATATCACAATACAAATATTTCAAACTCGATTTCGATGCTAAAGAATGTACTCGATACTCAATATGGATTTTGAAACCTAAATAATAATTTTAAAAAACTCTCTTTTAGATAGTATTGTAATTTTCTTATACCATATGGTCTTAGACTAGTTTTGATAAAACTCACAATGAAACTATTCAGGAAAGGTCAAATTTTATCCAGTAACTTTTTTTCAGTGATACTTGCTCAAATGAATATTTAATTTTGATGCTAGTTTTAGTATAGATTAGTACCTGATTTTCACTACTTTTGATATCCCTAACCAGACCTACTATAAGAGACCACATCTTAATGTTATTGAGACTAATGTTACATAATTTTGTCCTTTTCCCTGGTATCAAAAATCGTTTTTGTCACTAGTATGAGTAGGACTAAATGTATCCAAAACATTGCTCAGGTACAAATAAAAATCAAATATAAGTAACTAACTACTATTACTAACCATTACTGTATTAAAATTAAAGTGCACAGGTATTGTGTGAAGTTACTGTTGACAAGGATTTGTACCTGCACTGGGTGAAAGATGGCCTGAAGCATAGATAGAACATCACAGAAGAAAAAATCCCATGTTTCTGCCAGGGAATCCAGCAACTTTTGACCTAAACAGAAAAATGTTGTACTAAATAGTTTAAAACAGCCTCAAGTTCAATTTATGAATAATGTTTTGCACCTTCATAGAATCGTATCTTGTCTCGAAGGATGACCATGCCTTTTGTTAGCAACTGATTCTGCAAAAGAAAATCCCAGTTTTAGAAAATTACATTTACTGTGTTAATGGCAGCCTATTTGTTATATTAACAAATTTTGACTGTTATTTATAGACTCGGAATCGGTTTCTCCAACATGTTACAACAGTTACTAAATGGTATACTCCAATGTCAAACTATTTAATAGAGGAATGTATAATTGATTTCAAGGTGTGTGGTAGAAATGTTAGTATTCTGTGTTGTTTTTCCGTTGTCCAATATACAATGCAAAAAGTGTTAAAAGCCACACTAGTCTTGGTCAAATCCTTTAGTCTCACAGGAAGGCTATAGGCAACTTTGTGTTTACCATTTACATGTCTGCAGTTTTATTTCACATGTCTATTGTTTAATCATTCTTATCTCTCCTCATATGCTAATGTAAAGGGGAGACCTCTCTGAGCTAAGAAGGTCAAATGCCAGACTGACCTGAATGTAAATTGCACTTGGGGAAGGGCTCGGATCTCAGTATTTAAGTATATTTACCCCATTGCTCTGGGCCACTGCAACAGAAACTCTGTCTGTCAGTAGTGGGACAGTTTGTTTAATGATACAAACGTAATAAACCAACAGTCTTCTTGTATACTCTGGTATTATTTTACAGATAATTTCCATGACACGTGTCAAAGTGAAAAACATGTTTTTTTGATAACACATTTTTTAAGATGCACTGGATTATGGGCTGTGTACCTGCTTTTTAACCCCAAGCCTCTGCAAAAAATATACTTTTCTTTTTTTTTATTTTTAATTTTATATGACCAACAGTTTCGTTTGAAAAAGAATTAAAAGTTCTTACTACAGACTTACCTGTAAATATTCAGTGAAGAATGATCCCAACTCAGTCTTCAAGAGATGCCTGCCACATAAACAATACAGATGTTGTAAACAGCATTAATCACATCACATCCGACTCAACACAACTGTGCGTGAATGAGCCTTTGATTTTTTCACTGCATTTGGTTATTAATGGGACAGCAGCACAATAGACTGGAAACAATCTCTTTGACAACACCTGCTTTGTTTCCTGCGTAGTAAAAAAAACTGTTAGCTTCCTTGTTTCTGTGAACATGTGGTCAAAGATGTGGGCTGCTTTAGTGAGATAATGTGATATCTGCCCTAACCAAGCACATGACCGCCCAGGCTTACATGGAAAACTATAAACAAACAAACCCATTCATTAAAAGACGTTCAGGCAGGATACATGTGAGGTAACTAGACTAGAATAGATACAAATAACATCAGGCTGAGTTTTGAATGTCTTTCTCAATAGATTAATTTTGAGACACTCACCGGACGCCTTCGTTCAGGGCATAGAGTTCGTTATCAGCCAGGCCTTTTTTCTGGAAGACGGCGATTACAGCGTTGTGAATGCTGCAAAACAAAACATACAAAATCATTAAGTAACATTATCAGTGGTGGGTAATACAATGCATATATATAATGCATTTACTAAAGTAATTTTTTTAATAAATTGTAGTTTTCATTGTACTTTTCTAGCGCACTTTTACTCCTACTTGAGTAATATTTTCAATGAAGTAACACTGCTCTTACATGAGTAAAAGTTTTGGTTACTCTTCTCACTGTGAGTAAGGCTAAAGTGACAAAAGCTTTATGTTGACACTATAAAATGATTTGAACATTTGTGTGTCTGAATATGTTTCAAAATACTAGATTTTGTCCTTCAAATTACACTAACAAATTATAAATCAGATCTACTAAACTAAACTAAAGTGACGTATAAATGATTTTAATTTTAATAATGCACTATTTAACTTTTCTGGTTCCTTTTTCTGATTTCTTCCCCATTTGTCTCCATGGAGATGTTATTGTGTTGCCTCGAATGTTCCACAGTAAGGCATTTACATGTACTTATATATAGCCTAAGAATTCTTCAATTGGTGTTTATGTTGTTTTAAAAAATCCTTAAAAAAAAACATGCATTCTTGCTGTGAGCAGGGTTACTTCTCCAGAAAGGTAACTTGACTTAGTGGCATCACCTGGCTTGTTTCCATGGAGATACAGACATTAAATGCCATACTGTGGAACATTCCAGGCAAAGTAATAACATGTCACTGAAGACAAGCAGACATTCAACCTCAAAAGTCTGACAGTATAGCTTTAATGTTCCAGTGTTCATAATTATATGCCTTTAGTATGTGTTTTATTGTCTCAAATTTGTGCGCAGTTCTTTGGCCAATAATGTTAATATAATAAGTTATAAAAAAGTTTTGGATTTTTATATATACCAACCATCCATAAAACTCACACATATACATTTATGTCCAGTAATCACTAATAAATTGTAATATGAAAATGATTAGTATATATAAATAATCATCTTTTTGGACTAGTTTATTTACTTATACTTTGCTTACTTATTATTACAAGACCTACATAGTTGTTTGTTCTAGTTATTTTATCTCAAGTAGCTATTTCTTTGTTTTCTCCAGTGCAAAGTGCCCACCAACCTACTTCAGCTATATGCCGCAGCAGAACCAGCTGCTATGATACATTACTTTACGTTATTTGTGACATGTCCAAAATATTGTGGAGATACACTTGCAAAATACTATAAAAGTAAACAAAAGAGCTGTGGAAAATTGGGTTATTCCAGTGTAGTGTGTCTAGTTAGCATCTTAAAATTCCCATTGGTTTAACACTAGGGTAACTAAAATGTCTATGAGATGTGACGACACAATCTCGACAAACTTTTCAAACCAAGTATAACCTAAGAAAATATTTACCCTTCCAAATAATACTGGATCTAAACCAGGTTTAAAAACAGGATATGGTTGGTCTAAATTAGGGCTAAACCAGGTCTAAAATAAGTCTAGAAATTTCGATACTAGTTATTAACAAAGACTAACACAATGGAGGACCAAAATGTGGATTAAACTGACTCTACATTCAGCAAATATTTGAAATGCAAAGGAATCTCCCTGCCACTTGAAGTACTCCACAGTTTGAGAACCACTGCTCTATACATTTTGGCTGGTTTGTAAGTACCTGTTCCATGTGGCATTGGCTCCGGCCCGTTTCTGCTTCTCCCCTCTGTCCTCGGGTGAACTCTTCTCACTCTTCCCCAGCTCGCTCAGACTGGGAGAGCTCATCAACTTAAGCCGATGGAGGGTCCTCATGGTGGAACGAGACAAGACACAAAGAATATACTTAGACGTGGATCAGGGAGGCAGAAACCAGGTCAGGCGGTGAGCTGCAGCATGAATGGGATGGGAGGAGATGACTGCAGGGGACGGAGGAGTGGAAAGCCATTGAAAAACATGCACAGTGACAGTAAAAAAGTGGTCTGAGGCGGACGACAAGTAGGACGGAAAACTACATGGGTACAGAGGGCAGCATGTTGAGAGTGGAGGGAGTGGGAGGGGCCAAACAGAGAAGCGGCCGGCCCCCATAGAACTGTGATCTATGGAGAAACAATGGCACATGCTCTGATGGGGGCTCGCTCCTGTACAATAGAAGGCATTGATGCAGGAGAAGAATATTTATGCAGGGTCCAGATGCCAGTTGAAGTGCCGCCTAAGCACACCGCCGAGTATGTCAATGTGTGTGTGTGTGTGTCTGTGTGTGTGCATTTGCGTGTGTGAGGAGGAAGTCTGACAGCTTATTCACCACAACAACAAGGGTAGGAAGCTTTGGCAGAATGTGTGACAATGAAGAGAGTTCCTGCTTCTCTTGTCGATGTCACTGTGATTAGTTTGTATAAAGATCAGAAATAATTTCCCCTTTTCCCCTTTTTGATTTAGAAAACTGTTTTTCTTTTTTCATTTTTGGCCATGGATTACCACAATATGATGTAAGCCTTAGGGATGTAGCAATACAAAGTATTGGCGAGTATTTGTAGGTCCACCCAGGTTACCATACATGTTCTGTAGAATAGTACATTCTAGTCCATAATTCTTTGCTATTTACACCATTTCACAGCAGCTACCATGGTGGAAATTGCTGTGATCCAATTCCTCCCCAAAGGAGTCAGATATGAACACTCAATGATCATGACTGCACTAAATGTTTTTGGGAATGAAACAAATTGAAACAAAAAGATTTACACTACAGTGAATCTTCCCACTATATCTAGCTATCAGTGATTATGGTCCCATGTTGAAACACTGATGATACAATATTTGGATAATAGATCCCACATAAAAATCCATGCACCAGACTGGCGTAAGTTGTTTGCATCAAGGTTAAGCAATAACTAAGGCATTTTTTGCTCTGCTGCACTTTCCCTGTATTTTTCCTGTGTCATCACCAATACGTAAACACTATAAGCTGCAACTGCAATTTAATTAGTAATCAATATACAATTTTGCTTAACAGAAACCTGTCCGACATCCAATCGCAAATCCAACTTTAGACTCAGACTACACTCCTTTGAGAAACATCAACAACATTAGTGTATTAAAAATAGAGATAGAACAGCCGGAGTCTAAACAATCGGCATCGGCCATGAAAAAACCCATCCTGGTGAATTTCTAGTTAAAAATATGAATAGTCCTTGATGTGACTTTGTTTTATTATTGGAATTGTTTCTCTTAACTAATAATATGTGTTCATAAGCTCTGGAAATTTCACTGCATGATGTCACAAGATACTTGTGAATGCATAATTATCATTTTCCCTACTTGATAAGTGATTTACATCCATACATCCATAAATAATACAATACGACTGATGTACAAAAATTCAGTAAGCATGTGTAGAAGCTGCTTTCATTTTCGCTAAAAGGGGAATGAATTCAACCACAACTGACGCCCACATCCCCACTTTTACACACACAAACATGCTAGAGACAATCTCACAGGTCAATCATGTATCCCTCTGGAGATAATTATCGTTAGGTCAACATGAACTGAAAGCGATGCTCGATAGTTAATTAAATCTTTGGGGACCAGGGATGGTGATGGGATAAATCCTAATGTGTATTTCATGATGCAGGAAGATGTCAGTCACTTCCATGCACTATCTGATGCAGCTTACCTGCGGATTGGGTGATCGGTGCCTCCGTCCAGGTCCGGACTGGGGGGAGGAGCAGAAAATGTGCTGAAATTGAGGGACAGAGGCCTGGGGGATGTCCGCGAGGCATGTCTCCTCCGAAGTCCATCAAGCATCTGCACATAAGAAGAACAAGAATGTATGAATAAATAATAGTACATTTATATGGAATTCCAGTGATATGTACAGAGATTTATAAGATATTGATCGGAATACTACATAGAAATAATGACCTGTAATAGGACTAATATTATAAATTGGACAGCAGGCAGGTCCAAATGACCTGTACTAACTATTTGTAACCATGTTCTTTGCTGCTTATGGTAACTCTTGGTTTTGTTTCCGTTATTACAACACAACCTCTTTTGAAACACTCCTCTGTAACCTTAACTACAGTTCCATAAATACGGATTAACTGAGACAAACCACTGCCTATTGTCTTTCTAACAGTCACGTAGTCATGATGTTGTAATATGGTATTAAACTAACACCATGCGTTTGGGTGACTCCCCATAGAAACCTACTGTACACACATCATAATAAAGCACCATCGCCTGGCCAGGGGGGTGAACAGCAGTCTGGGATGCCACTGCTCAGACAAAGACACGCCAGGCTCTCACATGTCACCCCTAAGTATTCACATCGTGTGGGTATGTGCATGTCTACAGGGAATGCGTAAAGTTGACTTCCATAGCTCCCATGTTGCCCACAAACACGCGCAGACAACACGCAGAGTGCTAGACGAGCCATGCCACACCAGTCTGGGCATTCTTCTCCACCCCACCCCCTCCTCCTTCCAGTCTTCTTTTGGGGGCTCTTACAGTCACATCGATTTCACTTAATTCTTGAATTGATAAACGCCCTTGACGCCAGCTCCTATTGGCTTTGGTCGAAACAGCAGGCAGCGGTGCGTATCCTAGGTAGAATGTGCAAGGAGCCGTGCGTACGTGGAGCTTCCCTGTTTTTTCATCTACCTGTGGGAACGCCAGAATGAGCACAAGTAGGCTAACGTGGCACAACCGTGGTGCCCATCCAGAGCCGACCTGTAGAGGCTAAAATTGGCACCACGATGGCCCAAAAGTTGCCTGTATCCTGCGCCTTAATATCGCCCGCCCACTGTATCCCGTATACCCACCGTGCCGTGTGCTATCGAGTTCCTTCGGGACTGAAACGCTCATGTATCACGAATGGAAAGTGTTTGGTATCCAGCGGTTCATCAGATCACAGGGGCACTGGTCTTCTATTCTTCGCCGGCTGAAGAGCGCAGTCTCCCGGGTCTCAGGAGCACGAGGGTCCGGTGGGCGCAGTGGTAGTGGGATTCATTCATGAAGCACGCACAGGGAAGGCACGGCTCGCTCGCCCTGTGCCTCGACGTAGCTTCGCACCGCTCGCTGCCTCGTTGCTCGCCCCCGCTTTGTTTTGACGAGAAGCAAAGGACCTGGGCTCGTGCAAGTGGCTGTGAGCGAGACGTGCACGCGCATAGTGTTATAGACGTGTATTTGTAGAGGATGCTCTTGAGGAGGTTGGCTCCCTCCCAGTGTTTTTAGTTGTGTCCCCCTGGGCTTTTGGGCATGAGTTTACCTCAAGTAGTCAACTGTATCATTCATGAGTCTTTAAAACATTTGTAGAGCCTTAGCAACAATGGGCCTAAGGAAAATGTGCCTGGAAGTCAATAAAAAGAATGTCTAAGAAAGAATCAATGGAAATGACCTATATTCAACATCAAGCCTGATAGTGATCCATATTTAGGATACTTTTCAGGCCTTTAGGTCTACACAGCCAAATTTTAAGATACAGTGTCATAGCCTATTTTTTCATAATGGTAAATATATATATATATATATATATATATATATATATATATATATATATATATATATATATATATATATATATATATATATATATATATATATATATATATATATATATATATATATATATATATATATATATATATATATATATATATATATATATATATATATATATATATATATATATATATATATATATATATATATATATATATATATATATATATATAAGTCACTGAGGCTGAGTTAAGGTATTCCTGCAGTTGCATAAAAAAAATTAAAAAAAAGTGTTTGTTTATGTAGGAGGATCCATAGGTGTAAAGTGTCCAGTGCTGACCCCACATTAACACAGTGGGAGTCTTGCCATCTGTCACACTCAGACACTGGCATAATCTGCCCCATGAAGGCCAAACAACAGACCCTAAGACAGGCAGATATGACCCAACACCAAACATTTAGTCTATATTATAGTGTATTTAACCAGTTTAATTCATGTTTTAATCTTACCTTAGCCCTTAGACCTGCCTTAGCGTTTTGTCCTATTTTGGAATTGCTTTGGTCTGTACCCTGGTACTAGAAAGACAAGACCTATTTCTCATGGTGGCAGATTGCTTGTTATGAATATTCTGAGTATAGCCTATGTTTTGTGAACTGCATATTGGGTGCATATTGTTGCTGCAACAGAATGAAGATTCAATAGCCTAGTAATAACCATTTAAAGAAAAATTGTTAGTCCTGCGTACATAATATTACAAAATATTATGTTCCATTTAGACTACATTTGCAAAATTACCTCAAAAAAACAAAAAAACAAAAAAAAAACAAAAAACAAAAAAACGGATACAAGACTTCATGAAAATAACCCCACAACAGCAGTCATTCCTATCAACAGCCATTAGCCAATCAGAGGCCGATTCAATGGGTTTATGGTGCGTTGGATGTCATAACGAAATTTTTTTATTTTACGCATCGCAACACGAACCTAATCTTGAATTGTTTGACACAGAAAGAAATAACAGATTTCAAAGAGCATTACACGGAGTATAATAATGTTTTACATCAGAAGCTTAAGAAATTATGTATTTTTTCAGAAGAACAAAATAAATAAAAATGTACTAATTGTTAATGTTGCAGTTATTTCCGAAGAGTCCCCGAATGCACCAGAAACTCCACCTCCCAACTGTGCTGAGCGGGAAGTTGAATTCTGTTTACGTTTTTGTCAGCGGCAAAAAATAACAAAGTTTATCGGTAATTACGAATACATTTGCAACCATTTTAATACTTCATTATTCTGTTACAATTTTTTTTTAAGTGGGTCGATACTTTTTTATTCTGGTTGCAAATGGGCTAAAATGTTTGCAAACTAGCTAGCTAACCATGTCTAAATCAGACTGTTTATATACTTTATAGAGTCTATGGTCTAAATGGGGATTCATGGATCTTTATTTGATTTAATTGCATGCCGCTAAGCACAGCTGTAGCTAGGAGGCAAAGCTATCGTGGTACCGCATAAAGCCATTCAGCCATGTCTGCAAACCCCGATGATCAGAGCAGTTCTGGGGTTAAATCATTTGGACAGGTAAGCACAGTGAATGGACAGTGTTTCTGCTAGATCTATCTATATATAGAGTCTCTGCATTATTAACCAAGAGTCTGTGTCAGTGCGTCTACACCGCAGAGGAGTACCAGGCCGTGCACGATGCTCTCCGTCGGAAACTGGGACCAGAGTACATCAGCTCCCGAATGGCAGGAGGGGGGCAGAGGGTAAGTCTCTCCACAAGCTATAACTGTATGATATGTAGATGCTCCAAAGGGTTCTGCAGATAGTGAAAATAACGAGCTACTGACCTATTTTCTGTCAGTGGTTTCAGTTGTTTCTTGTCAAAGGATCAAACAAATATAATTTTGGTGCAGGGCATTTAAGTCTATTTTTGAATTGTAGAAAATATCCAAGTTAAGAAGACCCTAATAAATGCGCTGTATAGGATTTTGTGACAAATGAAGGTTAATGTTAAAAGAATAGAAACTTATCCTTATGTATGTGTAATATCTATTTGTTACTGTACAATTGTACAGGTGTGTTACATCGAGGGTCATCGTGTCATCAGCCTGGCCAATGAGATGTTTGGATACAATGGCTGGTCCCACTCCATCTCACAGCAAAATGTTGGTATGTACTGTGCATATGGCTTTGTACTACTCATTTACATCATGCTAGCTTGTACTGCTAGTCTTATTTTTACTCTGTGTCCTCGGTTAGACTTCGTGGATATCATTAATGGCAAGTTCTATGTGGGAGTCAGTGCCTTTGTCAAAGTAACATTAAAGGTTTGAGACTCTTTTCAATACTATTCTAAACTCAAAACTCATCTGTTTAGAAAGGCCTTCTCACCCTGACCACTCTGACCATAACTGCTCTGTCTTTTAATCTATATTTGTTTTTAAATGTATTTTTAATCATTTTTACATTGTTCAATTTGTATTGTGTATGTATGTATGTACGGCGACCTTGAGAGCCTTGAAAGGCGCCTAACAAATAAAATGTATTATTATTATTAATACATTTTATATCCTCGTGACAAATGTATAACCTACCTTTGCATTTTTAGGATGGTTCGTTCCATGAGGATGTGGGCTATGGAGTCAGTGAAGGCCTCAAGTCTAAAGCTCTGTCGCTGGAGAAGGCCAGAAAGGAAGCAGTCACTGATGGGATGAAGAGAGCTCTCAAGTACTTTATTTAACAGCATATACTAGTTAATCTGGTTTATAGAAGGATTATGATATAATTTACAGAAAGACTGAACAACAACAATTGTTTTCACACAAGAAATAATTTAATTAGATTTAATGAAGATGGTATGATGGACTGTGGGAATGAAAGATAACTTGTTGTGTGTGTGTGTGTGTGTATATAAGTGTGTGTGTATATATATATATATATATATATATATATATATATATGTGTGTGTATATATATATATATATATATATATATATATATATATATATATATATATATATATATATATATATATATAAAATTTGTGACCATTTTAAAAGCAAAAATAAGTAATTTAAATCCAATCAATACCCCAAAAAGTAAACCTTGGTCACATTAACATGACGCAGAAAGGTTCATAAAGCTGCTCCCATACTAGAGCAGACGTGGGCAAACTATGGCCCAGGGGCCACACACAGCCCTTTGGGCTTATTAATCCGGCCCTCCGAATATGACCAAATTATATTAAAATAGGTAAGGGTAAACCTTCAAAGTTTTTTCTGCTGTGTTTATTTAACTGAAATTTAATAAATGAATTATTAATTTAATTAATGCATTTGGAAAACAATTTGTACAATGAGCCTTGCATATTCATGCATTGCTACATGTTACAGGCCAAATCTCTGATGTAATATATACATATATATATCCTGGCCCAGCCCCTCTGTCAAATTTTAGAAACCCATTGTGGCCTGTGTATCAAAAAGTTTGCCTACTCCAGTACTAGACGAATAGTGATGGATTAAGTATTTCACTGTTTGGTCATAATTTCAATGATTGTTCAGTTGTGCTAATTCTTCTCACAATACGCGCTTAATTTTTTCTACACAGGAATTATGATAGTAACCTTTCTCCACATTTAACTCCTAAGCTTCAAAAATGTGTTTGTTTTGCTTTAGATGCTTCGGCAATGCTCTTGGGAACTGCATTTTGGATAAGGAGTACCTTGTAGCTATTAACAAAATTCCCAAGCAGGTGTGACTCCTGTACATTATCACAATCATACCCTTTTCTTTAGAGACAGAAGAGCCTGGTTAACAGCTTGGTGTCTTCTCTCTGTTCCTCCAAGCCTCCAGCCCCTCTGGACCCTACCCAAACCAAGCGTTATGCAGGTGAACCTGCTGTGGAGAAGGCCCGCTTTTGTAGTTTGCTCCAAGAGGAAAAAAAAGTGTCAGTGGAATATCCCAGAACCCCCTTAGAGCCGAGAACCCTCAACCAGCACCATGAAAATCAAGCCAACTCTGCTCCTGCACCGAACAGTAGGACAGACACATTTATTTCTAGGTAAAAAGTAAAAATATATTTGTGGTCTACAGTAGTGGCCTTCAATAATATTATGGTCTTTGTTTTCTTTTCAGCGCTACCAATATGAAGTAATTACTGTGTTTAATACCTTAATGTCCGGCCAATAACCATTTAGATTTTTCAAGAAATACAGTCAATACAGGAAAACAAAAAGCATTCTCGGAACACGTATTTCTATCCAAAAAGCTCAAATATTACAGACTATTAATGTGTATGTATTTGTAGTGTATAATTGTTTAACCTTTTATGTTTGTGCTTGTCTTCATGGAAATGCTATTACTTTGCCTGATATGTGTCGCAGTAAGATTTTAAACTTGTCTAACTCTGGAGATAAGCATGTGTCGCCACTAGGCCATGTTACAGGTTAGATCTGTGGAGAGGCAACACTGCTCACAGTAAGAATGCATGTTTTTTAGCAATAAAAAATACATATATACAATATTATCTCCATGAGGACAAACAGGTGGCATACCCAACACCAAAAAAGTTACATAGTGTACCTTTTATATAGTATATGGCAAATACAGGCTTTCAAGGTATGGAAATAGCTTATTGAATGAATGAATGAAAGAATGACTGTAAGATAACTTTAGTATTGGGGTCAGCAACATACAACAACAGTTACAATAAAGAGTAAGATTACCATAGATTTAATTAGATGTTAGAGGAGGCCATTTAATGCAATTTTTCGGCTCTGAAGATGAGTTTCTCTAAATATATTTGTTTAGTTAGTGTTGTCCTCTGTTGCTCCAAGACCCAGCTCAAACCCAGTGAATGTGACTGGCTCAGAGACACTGACAGATCCCAAACAACTGCGAAAGCTCCGACAACAACAATTGCAGCAGAAGTTCAGACAAGAGATGGAGGCCAAGAAGATGCAAGAGAAACAGCAGCACCACCAGGCTGATGTGACAGGGGGCGCCAATGAGAACCGCTCAAGTGGAGGTGCCTTATTTAAATTTAGTTTATATCAGCCTCACGTCACAGATTTTTCAGCAGGAAAAACATTTAGGTAACAGTTAACAGACTGCTTGAATGCTTAAAGGCTAAAGACTCATGCATTTGCTTTTTTTAAACAATTTAATTATGATATGCAAAATGTGCTGTTTTATGGTGACATCTTATTCCATGCTCCATGTTCCTATCATGTTGTTTTTATTAATATATTTGATCAATTTCTTGTGTTTTTCAGATTGCCGTGTGCCTGTGTCACTCAAGGAGGAGCACTTAGCAGGTGCAGTAATCAACCACTAGAGGGCCTTGTGAACAATCGTCATGTGCCTCTTTGAGCTGGTGTGAAAAAAATGTTTGGTCTAGATAAAGGTTAAATATAGTTTCTCTGTTTTCAAAATGAAAATGCGAGATAATAACTGGCAAAAGACCATTCTAATTTAGTTCAGCTTTAGCAGTTAATATTTTGGTCTTTTAAACACTATTGTAGGAGAACGTAACTGCAATTCTGATGGCCAATATATATACTTAAAATGTCTGAAAATTGTGAGCAGCTATTATTTTTTCAAAGTTATCTAAATAAATAGCAGCCTATTTGAGCACATACTGAACCTGTGCTTGTCTGCAGATGACCCTGAGCTGTGGGACTTCACCCTGGAGGGGGTTGATGATCTTCTGGTCCCAGCAGAGGGGCCCAGCAGAGGGGCCCGTCCCAGCACTCCCTGTAACCACCACATGCAGACGCGCAGCAAGACCCCCCAGCGGCCTTCCTGCAGACCCTCCGAACACACACAAAGCACAGGGCAGTACAGGAACCAGGGTCACCAGACAAGAGGTGAGATTTAACTGTAGAGGAGTTAAGTTTTATGTACCAATTC